>NW_020664470.1:599715-614682 GCF_002925995.2 Terrapene triunguis | reverse complement strand
CTCTGTCAAACTCCCGTCTGCAGCCCCCTGTCCGCTGAAAGGGTTGTATAAGTAAGAAGTTTAGGTTTTAAGGGGAATACAGGGAAAACAGATAGAACCGGCAAGGGACCCTCACCCCCTTCCCACTCCCCTTCCAAACTCCCTTGTGAAACTCCCTGTTAGCAGCCCCTGGTTGCAAAAGCTCCCTGGTCGCTTGTGCACTTCTTTATAAAGCCCTGACCTGTATAAATGCCCCACCCACTGATTAAGGCTCAGCCACTTACCAGAGGCTTCTAGCTTTCAAACCTTCCTTTGAAGCTCACAGCTTCCAACTGGGAGCCACAGCACACAGTCCTTCAAACAACCAACCAAACAAACAGACTGACAAACACAAGCTCAGCACACAGCAAGTAACCCCCAAACACAAACAAACACACACTACAAACAGTCACTTACTCCAAAAGGGTGCTGTATAGCTCCTCCTTCACCTGGAGAACTCCCTTGCGAAACTCCCTGTTAGCAGCCCCGGGTCGCAAAAAAAGATAGACAGACATATAGGAAGGATTCTTGTTCTACCAAAGCTTTCTTGTTTGACGATGGGCAAGTTGCATTTACTGAGTTTTTTCAGAGGTATTTAAGAGAGTTAGATGCCCAAATTAACTTCAGCACCTAACAGCCTTAGGTTCCTTTGAAAATCCCATCCTTACTCTCTTTGTGTTTCAGTTCCCTATGTGTATATTGGGAGTGATAATAATAAGTACTGTGGTAATAATAAGTACCTGGGGTGCAAATACCAGACAGTAAAGGGTCTTTTATCTGTCAGAGAAAGGTAGAACAAGAACCAATGGCTCAAAGCTGAAGCCATACAACTTCACATCACAGAAGTGGTGGATTCTCCATCTCTTGATGGCTTTCAGTCCAGCCTGGGTGACTTTCTTGGAGATGCTTTAGTCAAATACAACTTATTGGGCTCAATACAGGGATCACAGAGTGAAATTTAATGGCCTGTCTCATGCAGGAGGTCAAACGAGATGATCTAAGGTCTCTTCTAATGTTAAAATGAGAGCTGGTGAAGATTTTTTCTTATGAAAGAGTTTTCCCCCAGAAATTGCTGATTCAGTGAAATATAAATATTCTGCCGGAATACTGATTTTATCAAAACTTTCAACAGAAACCCGGCAGACAGGGTCCCCTGGCTGGCTGGCTCCCCCGCACAGTCCAGCATGCTATCAACCTAGCTGCTTCAAGCTGTACAGATCTATGGACATTTCAGCCCCCCCAGGCTTGCTTTCTCCCCAGCTGTTAAATCCTTGTGTGCCCCACCTTGTGCACTCAAAGTGCAAGAGTGAGGAATCAGCCTTGACACACACCCTTATTCAATGCTTGGTATGCCTTCTTGAAACAAAAACATTTTCCACTTTGTGGGAACCAGGGCTATCCATAGCCATTTTGGTGGGGGGGGGGGGCTGTGTGGAACCCCAGGCCTCTGCTGGCAGAGTGGAGTGGGTTGGGGCCACTGTGACAGATTTATGTTACCAATCTGCCTGGGGCTTCAGGTGATCAGGCTGAGGCCGCAGGATCTTTAGGCGAGGAGATGAAGGAGCACACCAAGTGACTAAGTTTAAAGCTTTATTAATCAAATAACAGCTGTGAGTGTTGGGCACACCCCACATCACTCAGAGGAAGAAAGAAAGCATTAGTGTCCAAGCCCTAACCAACTTTCATACTTACATATGCACAACCCAAGTCTGCCCAAGCCTGGGTGTAATGTAAGAAGAAGATGGGGGGAAAGGGTAGACAAGAGTTCTGCCTGTGCACAGGTCATCTAGGGTCTGCTGTAAATCTCCGACTTGCTTCAGCTCTTGGGAGGGTTTTAAGCGATGGGTTCTTCTGGGGGCGTTTTTGTCCAGGGACCCTTGTCCCCCGTGGTCTTGATACCAGTCCAAACCTGCCTTCCGCAGCTCCCTTAGTTTCCCCAAAACACACTGGTTTCAGGGTCATGAGACTGTTGTTTTTCAACTCACTGACCTTCGCAATCTTACTAGTTTTGCAACCCCTCCAGTTCTGTCTGGCTCAGTTCTCCTTTCTCACGGCTGGCCAGGGTTAAGATAAAGGCTTCTGGCTGTTTGGCAGCAGAGAGCTTGTTTGTGTGCACTGACCTTGGGCTGCAGTTTCGTTCCTTATCTTTGGGCCTAGCTGGCTCCTCGAGTTAACCTTTCCTTTCTCCCTTTCTCTCCCTTCGGCCTCTTGTAACCTGAAAAGGAATCTTCCACTCCACACTCACACCTTCAACCCTTCCCAAGATATTTTCCAATGCATATAAAGGCATTAGCAATATACAATGCTGGTGCTGACCCAGGGGACCCCATGGTGGGGGGCATTTTATTGTGACACCGGGTCGCTCCACTTCCTGCTGCCCAGTGAGTGCAGGGCAGGCCTGACCCCACACTCACAGGGTGGTGGGAAGTGGAGTGACCCAGCCCCAGCCCGCTCTGCTCTTTTCCCCTGGCTGCCAGGCTTTGGGGGCAGTGGGAACCAACCCCCCAGCACTCACCAGCGGCATAGAGTGGGTTGGGGCCGGGTCGCTGCACTTCCTGCCACCAGTGAGTGCAGGCCCAACCCTGCTGCAGCCCTCAGGGAAGTGGGGGCAGAGCAGGGGCAGGAAGAGGCAGTGTGGGGGCAGAGCAGGGGCAGGGGCTTTGGGGAAAGGGTGAAGTGTGGGTGGGGCGGGGTAGGGTAGGGGTGGGAAGAGGTGGGGGTGGGGTGGAGCAGGGGTGGGAGCGACGGGCAAGAGGTGGAGCAGGGGCTGGAGCAGCATGCAGCTGCATAGGGCACCAGGAAATTTGTTGCCCCAAAGTTCCTGGTGCTCTACACAGTTGCATACTTTCTGTATGGGTAGGGATGGCCCTGGTGGAAAGAGAGAGCTAGCCAGTTCTATACTGGGAAGCATAGGAGCTGGAACAGGAATATTAAATTCAGTGGACCTGGAAGCATTAAAAACTAAGGCCAGTGCAGTAAAAGCTTTGCACCACACAGTAGTACAAGGGCAAAAACACCAGATAGCTGAGTTGCTACAGACAGGGCTGTATACATTAAATCTACAGTGGCACATTTGGGACCACATTTTGGGATTACTATGCCACTATGTGCAACATAGCTGACAAAACATTTTTTAAAAGAAGTAATGGTCTCAAGTTGCAGTGGGAGAGATTTAGGTTGGATATTAGGAAAAAAACTTTTTCATTAGGAGGGTGGTGAAGCACTGGAATGGGTTACCTAGGGAGGTGGTGCAATCTCCTTCCTTAGAGGTTTTTAAGGTCAGGCTTGACAAAACCCTGGCTGGGATGATTTAGTTGGGGATTGGTCCTGCTTTGAGCAGGGGGTTGGACTAGATGACCTCCTAAGGTCCCTTCCAACCCTGATATTATATGATTCTATGACTGGGTAGCAGGGAATAAGCAAATTAGTGAATTAACTGCAGCGACCTGGTCAACAGTACTAACATAAAGTCTGGCTATTCTGCATCAAGGAACTGAAATTCGGAAAGTATCCACAAAAGCTCAACAAATGATGGTCCAACATTGGTATGACATTTTTAGAGGCTGGTCCCCCTCATGGATATCAGTTTTAAATATTATGATTCATCCCATAATTGTTTTCTTTGTGCTAATTGGAATAATGTTTCTCATAAGTGTTTTATGTGCTATTGGATGAAGAGAATATACTTCACATTAAAACAACAAGTCCAAATTGTTATGCAATACATTGCCTTAAAACAATTAAACAAGATGTGACCCATTTAATATATTCATATTAAAGGGCCAAAAGGTGACAATGTAGGTCAAAAGCCTAATGGGGAGAAATTGTCTTGAGTAAATTGTACTCCGTTTTCCTTATTTTGTTAGCCTTGAATTAGTAAGAAGAAATTGTTTTGCTTTTATTTTTTTGCTTTACGTGTTATTGATTGTTTTTAGAAGGATAGAAGTGTTATGGCTGCAATTCTTACTTTTGAAATTATTTACTGTTTTTTTGTGTGAATGAAGAATATATGGCATGCTAATAGAGACCAGTACTGATGGGCCGGATGGTCAGAAGGGTAGTGAAGAAATCAAGAGGAATCACCCGGATGGCAGATTGACTTCCCTAAAGCAAAGGCATATGCCCCAAAGACAAGATAAAGAGTGGAACCAGAGTAACGAGATAAGAAACAGCTGTGGATACTCCCAGTAACAACCTGATAGGGAACAACCTTGACTAACAGCTCCGGTGTGCCATAGAATTGTATGGGAACTTATCACTATAAAAGAAGGGTGTATTGCCATGGGACTTTGGGTTTGTTCTGCATCAACATTGGAGCTTTGAACACATTTGACAGAGGCCCAGCTCCCCTCCCTCGTGTGCAGTTTCAGCTGGCCACTGGAACTGACCAAGCAATACTAAGGACTGGTAACTATAAGATCCAGCTGCAGAACCTTTTGGTGCGTGTGTGTGTGTGTAAGCATATGCTGATTTTAATGCTTAAATTGAACTCTTAATAAACATGTCTTATTGCCTTATCCCTCTTAAAAAGATTCTGTGTGCGTCTTATAAGCATAACTCACAGATCAATTGTCCTCTTAAACTGTTAACTCCAGATCAAAGGAACTCCAGCCCTGATCATTGGTACACACCAACCCACCCACACTAAACTCATTTCACATGAGACACGGAGCAGCCAAGTTAGTGTAACAAATTGGAGTCACTCCTGCCATGGGATAGACCTGAACTGGAGACCTAGAAACTCATGGCGGGAAGAGTTGACTGTGACGTTGCACTCCATATATTTTATGGAAATAGGCTCATGAGTGTGAATATGATGTAACTTGAATATGCTTTATGCAAAAGGTCTCTTGTAAGGTATCATAACAAAGGTTATAACCTACAGAATATATTCCTCCTATTTGTATGCATGTATCATTCTTGTATCTGAAGCTAGAAATATGAAACATAACTATGAGGTCCTATTGTAATTATGCAAAGTGTGGGCCATTAATGGTGGTTTAGAATCTTGATGACTCCCATTGACCCAGACAATTGGTTGTAAATGGTTTATTTACCTGCAAACCTTCCTGTGTATGTGTGGGCCAGCCCAGGAAGAATGGAGACTAGGGGTCTTACAGTGACATGTGACCATGTCACATGATGCTGGAATCCGTCTTAATCCTTGTAGTTTTCCATTGATGAGTCGGGGGCGGGAACAAGCACAGACAAAAGATTCCCGCCTTGTGCCAAAGCTATAAAAGGGAGAGGAGCAGGACAAAGGGGACTGCCAGTCATGAGAAAACCCTACTTACCACCTGAGATGTCTGCTGGATCTAACAAAGACTGTACTAGGGGAAAGGATTGGGCCCAGACTAGGAAGGAGTCTAATTTGTGAGAGAAGCTTATTGGAACATCTTTGAGGGTGAGATATTACCTGCAATCAGTTTCTTAATGTATTAGGCTTAGACTTGTGTGTTTTGTTTTATTTTGCTTTGTGACTTACTTTGTTTTGTCTGTTATTACTTGAAATCACTTAAATCCTATGTTTTATACTTAATAAAATCACTTTTGTTTATTAATAAACCCAAAGTAAGTGATTAATACCTGGGGGAGCAAACAGCTGTGCATATCTCTCTATCAGTGATATAGAGGGCGAACAATTTATGAGTTTACCCTGTATAATCTTTAAACAGAGTAAAATGGATTTATTTGGGGTTTAGATCCCATTGGGAGTTGGGTGTCTGGGTGCTGGAGATAGCTAATCTGCTGAGCTGTTTTTTGCTAAAGTCTGCAGCTTTAGGGGCATGGCCCAGACCCTGGGTCTGCGTTGCAGCAGGCTAGCATATCTAGCTCAACAAGGCAGGGTTCTGGAGTCCCAAGCTGGCAGGGAAAATGGGCTCAGAGAAAATTTACGCACAATGACAGTCCCAAGGGGATCTCTGTGACCGAACCCATCACACTGACATCCCTGAAGAATGCTTTCCTTGGCTTTTGAGAGGTCAAATACAACCTGGAAATGACTTTGTGAATTTGCCTTATACGCAGTGTGAATGAACTCTATCCTTGTCAGGGTTCCTGCCCCCCAACTCTGAACTCTGGGGTACAGATGTGGGGACCCAATGAAAGACCCCCTAAACTTATATTCTACCAGCTTAGGTTAAAACTTCCCCAAGGCAAAAATGCCTTTCCTTGTCCTTGGATGGCATTGCTGCCACCACCAAATGATTTACACAAAAATTCAGGGAAGGGTCAATTGGAATCCCTATCCCTCCCCCAAAAATATCCTCCAAGCTCCTTCAGCCCCTTTCCTGAGGAGGCTTGAGAATAATATACCAACCAGTTGCCTTAGCAATGTGAGCATAGACCATACCCTTTGTCTTCAGAACACTGAAATCAATCAAGTTCTTAAAATAAGAACTTTATTTATAAAGAAAAAATAAAAGAATCACCTCTGCAAAATGAGGATGGAAGGTAACTTTATGGGGTAATAAAAAGATTTAAATCACAGAGGATTCCCCTCTGGGCTCAGCTTCACAGTTACAAAAACAGGAATAAAGCTACCTTTGTGTCATAGGAAAATTCACAAGCCAAGACAAAAGATAAGCTAATGCTTTCCCTTGCCCTATTCACAGTATCTGTGGTTTCAGATAGATTATTCCAGGTATATTTGCAGGAGATATTTTACCTGTTTGGCTTCTCCCTCCATCCAGAGATGGAACAACACACAGAACAAAAAACAAATCCCCCCCTCCTGAACCCCCAGATTTGAAAGTATCTTCTTTCCTCATTGGTCCTTCTGGTCAGTGACTGAGTTTATCTTTCTGGGCTTCTTAGACCTCCAGCATCTGCAGCTCCTTCTCTTTATCCTGTCTTACTCATCTACCTCATCACTCTGATAGGAAATAGTCTCATCATTACTGTCACAGTGGGTGATCGGGTGCTCCAAAGCCCCATGTATTTCTTCCTCAGGAACTTGTCAGTCTTGGAGATCTGCTACACATAGGTCACCATCCCGAAGACCTTGTCCAACCTCCTGTCAGAGCATCAGGCCATCTCCTTCCTTGGCTGTGAAGCCCAGATGTACTTCTTCCTCCTTTTTGGCAGCTCAGAGTGCTGCCCGCTGGCTGTGATGTCCTATGACCAGTATCTTGTCATATGCAACCCCATGCATTACTTGCTCATCATGAGCAGAAAAGTCATCATTAGCTTGGCAGCTGTGGTGTGGGTCATGGGCAACATGATGGCATATGAGCAAACGGCAACCATATTCATGTTACCCTTCCACGGGACAAATATAATCAACCACTTCTTCTGCAATGTTCTTCCAGTACTTAGGCTGGCAAGTACAGACACATCCCTGAATGATGTTCTTAATGGTATGCTCAGTATAGTGTTCACAATAGTGCCCTTCATCCTGATCATCACCTCCTATGTCTGCTTCCTCTCCGCCATCCTGAAGATATGCTCAGCTGAGGGGAGACGCAAAGCTTTCTCCACCTGCTCCTCGCACCTCATCACAGTCACCTTGTTCTTTGGGAGCTGCTTTATCACCTACATGAGACCCAGTTCCAGGGCTTCTGTGGACACTGACCGAGCAACCTCCCTATTCTACACAATCATTACTCCAACACTCAACCCAATCATATACAGTCTGAGGAACAAAGAAGTCAAGGAGGCTCTGAGGAAATTCTTGGGCAGGAGCAGGATTTTTTAGTTCTCATACAAAAGTTTATTTTGGGGATCCTTGGACCACGTCAAAGCGTCTCAACTTGGGCCTCCAAAATGGAGGTGTGACAAAGTGAGAAAATGTCTGTTTATTTCTTTAAAATATTATGTATGATTTGGTTTCTTTGTTCAGTTCTAATACTGCTGCATGACTGAGTGTGTAGAATCAAATCAAAAGAGATTGTAAGGGGGGGGGGTATTAAGGACCCCAGGAAGGGAGAAACAATGACACTGATAAGTCATGCTCTCAGGTATCCACTTGAAAGGGACAACAATGGCTGGGCATCAACTCAGGGAAGAACCTGACTGGCTGGCACCATCCAAATTAGAATGTTTTTTTTCATTTCCCGAGGGTAGGGCTGAGATCAAGAGACCCTGGGAAGTTAAAAAGGATGTGGTCTGCTGAGCTGGAAGCTGTAAAATGAGACACTGAGGCAGTATGCTGGAGGCTGACAGATAGACTGAGAGTCAGGAACTGCAGAAAGCAAGCTGTCAGAGAGAATGGGAGTCATGAGGAGCTTGAGGGGAATGCCAAACACAGGGAAGACAATAGGCACACAGGTCTGTTTGTTACTCTTTTTTAATCTTCTCTAGGCTCTGTATAGCATTAGGGCAAATCACTCATACTTAGTTTTGGAGACACTGCTTCTGTGTCTAAGTATTGACCACAGACTCCTGAAAGACACCTCTGGCAGGGTCCAAGCCCACCTGGACCTGATAGGTAATGCAGCCAGGGAAATGTAACCCAGAGACCCAGTCAGAGAGTGGGTGGTGTGATGGAACCAGGCCAGATGGCTATAGTAAAGTAGTGAGGAACAGGTATGTTAGCCCCAGGCTAAACAAATCCCTGGTACCATGGTAACCAAATGGCAGTTGCTCCAGGTTAATCAAGACACCTGGGGTCAATTAAGATCCTTCTAGAAGGTAGTGGAGATAGCTAGATTGATTGGGACACCTGAAGCCAATCAACGACTGCCTGGAACTAGTTAAAAGCCTTCCAGTTAGTCAGTGTGAGGTGGGTGTCAGGAGCTATAGGAAGGAGCTGTGCTGTTGGAGGAATGAAGTAGTACAAATCCATATCAGGTGGAAGGAAGGAGGCCCTGAGGTAATTGTGAAGAAGATATTGAGTGGGGGGCTGCTGTGGGGAAGTAGCCCAGGGAATTGTACATGTCCTATTTCCAAAAAGTCAGTTTCCATAGCCTGCTAATTTTAGGTCCCTGGGCTGAAGCCCAGAGTAGAGGGTGGGCCTGGGCTCCACCCTCCCCTCCCTGATTAATCACTGATAGTGGGAGACAACAGAGACTGTGCGAGGGAGGGTTGTTTCTCCTTACCTCCCTTGCTGGCTTATGATGAAAATGGCTCAGTAGACTGTGACCCTTGCCTCTAGAGAGAGCAGGGCTATGTGGAGGGTCACAGTGAGCCTCTGAGGCTAGCAAAATCTGTCAGGAAACGCAGGACCCACGGAGTCAAGGACAGAACTTTGTCAAGGTGGATAGTGGTATCCCACCCCAAAGAGAAGGGGAGGCTTGGGCCGGCCATGGGATACGGGCACACTTGCTGGATGGGAGAAGGATCTCAGAAAGGGCAGCCTACCTACAAGGCTCCCAGAATGGCAAGTGTTTTCTAAAATCTGGGCTGTATTTTACTATAATTGTCATCCCATAAGGTTAAACTGCTGAGATCCTTATGCAAAGTAATCAGTGAAACTCCTATGGACTTCAGTTTCCTGAGCCTCCTAAAGGGGTTAGTTACTGAATTTTCACTCATTTTCAAATGAATAACAAGGGGAGATGTTCAAAGACAGAGATTGGAGTTAGACACACAACTTTCACTGATGTACAATGGGATTTGGGCACCTAATTCCCTTTGACCATTTTGAAAATACCAGCCTAAAACCATAATGATCATTATTGATATTTATTATTGTCAATGAAAATTTGTATCCAGATGGCTGTTAAGGAGCACAATACTCACCCTCATCTCTGGCTGTGCATGACTTTGTTCATCTAAGGGGGCATTCTCAAAGGCACAAAGGGTGGTTATACATCTGTCTTTCATTGAAAGTCAACTGTAAATTTCAGTGAGAAAACCACTAACAATGAAAGTGTCTGGGAGAGGAGGCCGTTTGAAAGTCCTCATTCTAATTAAATTACTTTGTATAATCTAACTCTGTCTCTAGCCATCAAATCTACATTCATTTGATTTTTGAAAAAAGTTAACACTCATAATGCAATTTTTTTTTTCTGGAGAAGAACAGATGTGTAGAAATTTCTCAGTGATTGTGAAACATGATACCTTATTCGGATGCTACTTTGCAAGTTCTAAAGTTACATTTGCTTTGGGAATCTGAATTATGATGGATGTCCTGATCCTCTGCAATTAAAACTTCAACCTCATTGTCATGTCAATGTGTTTGAATCTTTTTTTTTTTTTTTTTTTTTTTTCAAAAAGCTGCTATCTTGACCAGCACTGGTAGAAAGGCAGCAAGCACTAGTACCTAACACTGGCTTTAAGGTACATATGTTCACACCAGGCATAATTCTTCAGTCACTGACACTGGTGTGAAAACCTCTGACAATATTAGAGCTATCCAAGACTTTCCACCAGTGTTTCCACAACTATGGTGCTCATCTAATTGATAACAGACCCTGTTAAAATCCCATCTCTCCCTCAGGTGTGAGGGGGACTTGAACTCGGGGTTTACTCACATCCCAGGGAGTACCCTAACATCTGGGTTGATGGTTATGAGGGATGCAGAATGCTTCCTTCCCACCTCCTTACCATTCTGTGTAATCTCACCTAGAGGTGGCCAATCCAGGAAGCATGCTCAGAACTTGCATACTGGATTGGGCCCTGCAGGTGTATTAGGCAGAGGAATATCTGTCTCCCGGGTTTCATTAATCACACTAAGGCATAGGCCTCGGGTGCATAGAGGGAAGCTGCAGTGTGCATAGGCAGAAACATAGTCAACTAGGAATCTTTTAATGTAAAAATTTAGCACCAAGCAAGTTTAGGTACTTACAAGGTTTGGGGGCAGCTGAGTTGGGGTTTTGTGAATCCCAGTGGGCCCTGATTCTGGGACATAGGCACCTCAGTCCTTTTGTGCCTCTAGTCCCCAGATTCCCTGTGCAATACATGGGGAGAGTGAGGCGCTTTAAAAAGGGATTCACAGAAGACAGCAAGCTGAGAGAGGAGGGGCCTAATCTATCCGGTGGGAAGTGCTAAGGAAAGGGCTATGGCCTAAGCCCCGCCCCTCAAAGGGAGTTAGGCACCAGATTCCAGGGTGAATGGTGGTGCCCTTCTCCACTCAAGATACACAGCCATGAACCTCTCCTCAAATTAGGCACCTAAGCCAGGCCAGCTGTTTCTCAAGAAAAGTAAGGAGAGGGACATGATTGCTGTGGTGTCCTCACCCCCATTCCACATTCAGCAGCTGGGTATCTAGACCACTCACCCATGGTGTGGGAGTTCAAATCCTGACTTTGCCTGAGACAGAGCAGCAATTTGACTCCAGATCTCCCACCTCCCATGAGACTGCCCTTCCCCCTGTACTCTAGGGAACAATTGGGTGGGTTTCTCCTATTGACAATGTCCCCTTCTGTATACATTTAAATCTTCATTGGAGCAAGGACTGGAACCTGGTTCTCTTGGGAAAATGCTATAGAGTAATTCTCACTCTTTCTATAGCCTATAAGCTATTACATTCTCCCGGGAGACCCTAGTTCCAGTCCCTGCTCTGGGGAAGGTTTATGTATGCATGTGATTTTCCCCTGGTGTTATCTGGACCAATGATTTGCTAGGTCACTCCAATCCTCAACTCTGGGAGCCAGCCTTATCCTGCTCTGCTGTGAGAACCCCCACTTCTGGACTGTTCATGCACAGCCTCTAGCATGTAAGCTGTTCCCAGCTATGTGAGTGAGCACTTTTGGCCAGTCGCTGCTTGGGTTGTGCAACCAAATGACACTAGTCAATATCTCCAGTCCCAGACACAACCCTAGGAACCTCCATCTTGCAGTGTCCAGTTATGGACACTGCAAGCTTATATGAGTTCATCAATTTAACAAAGAAATTGATATGTACCAGGCTTCTTATCCCAAGGAGAGTCTCTGACATACTTCAAACCAAACACACTGCTTCAAGTAGAATAAACAAATTTATTAACTACAAAGATAGATTTTAAGTGATTATAAGTCAAAGGACAAGAAGTCAGACTTGGTCAAATGAAATAAAAGCAAAACGCATTCTAAGCTGATTTTAACATTTTCAATGCCCTTACAAGCTTAGATGCATCTCACCACAGGCTGGCTGGTTGCCCTTCAGCCAGGCTCTCCCCTTTTATCAGCACTTCAGTCACTTGGTAGTGGTGTCTGTAGATGGAGGTGGAAGAGAGAGGAAGAGCATGGCAAATGTCTCTCCCTTTTATCATGTTCTTTCTTCCCTCTTGGCTTTGCCCCCCGCCCCAGAGACAGGTGAGCATTACCTCATCGTAGTCCCAAACTGACCAAGAGAAGGGGGTGACTCACTCGAGAGTCCAACAGATCCTTTGCTGCTGCCTAGGCCAGTGTTCTTTGTTCCTGTCAGGCTGGGCTGGTTTTGTCCCATATATGCCCTGATGATGTGTGAACTGCCCCCCTTCTCCTGGAGAGTTTTTGGCCTGGGCTTGTTTTAAGCCATGAGGACACATTTTCAGCCTCATCACTATATACATGAAATTACAACCTATAACATTACTATAACAACAATGCTAAGTGTATCATGAGCCTTCTGAAGACACCTGACATGATAATCTTTGCATTGGATACCACACAATCATATTATAAGGATGAACATGGGGATGCAGGGTGTTCCCTCGAGGTACAGAGCATCACAATGTACACAAAGTTGAACAGCTTCAACAGGATAGATTGAGAGAGACCTCTGAGCACACCAACAAGATCAGGCCCCTCAGTCGAGGTAGGCAGGGGAACACCTAGTTTGTAAATCCAACTGGGACTTAGACCTGAGTTATGTGCTGAGCTGCTCAGTGGTGTCATTGCTTAGGGATCTTTGTGCATGCCCATAGGAAGTCATAGAATCATGGAATATCAGGGTTGGAAGGGACCTCAAGAGGTCATCTAGTCCAACCCCCTGCTCAAAGCAGGACCAATTCCAAACTAAATCATCCCAGCCAGGGCTTTGTCAAACCGGGACTTAAAAACTTCCAAGGAAGGAGACTCCACCACCTCCCTAGGTAACACATTCCAGTGCTTCACCACCCTCCTAGTGAAATAGTGTTTCCTAATATCCAACCTAGACCTCCCCCACTGCAACTTGAGACCATTGCTCCTTGTTCTGTCATCTGCCACCACTGAGAACAGCCGAGCTCCATCCTCTTTGGAACCCCCCTTCAGGTAGTTGAAAGTAGCTATCAAATCCCCCCTCATTCTTCTCTTCTGGAGACTAAACAATCCCAGTTCCCTCAGCCTCTCCTCCTAAGTCATGTGCTCCAGACCCCTAATCATTTTTGTTGCCCTCCGCTGGACTCTTTCCAATTTTTCCATATCCCTCTTGTAGTGTGGGGCCCAAAACTGGACACAGTATTCCAGATGAGGCCTCACCAATGTCGAATAAAGGGGAACGATCACGTTCCTCAATCTGCTGGCAATGCCCCTACTTATACAGCCCAAAATGCCGTTAGCCTTCTTGGCAACAAGAGCACACTGTTGACTCATATCCAGCTTCTCGTCCACTGTGACCCCTAGGTCCTTTTATGCAGAACTGTACCTAGCCATTCGGTCCCTAGTCTGTAGCAGTGCATAGGATTCTTCCGTCCTAAGTGCAGGACTCTGCACTTATCCTTGTTGAACCTCATCAGGTTTTTTTTGACCCAATCCTCTAATTTGTCTAGGTCCCTCTGTATCCGATCCCTACCCTCTAGCGTATCTACCACGCCTCCCAGTTTAGTGTCATCTGCAAACTTGCTGAGAGTGCAGTCCACACCATCCTCCAGATCATTAATAAAGATATTAAACAAAACCGGCCCCAGGACCGAACCTTGGGGCACTCCGCTTGAAACCGGCTGCCAACTAGACATGGAGCCATTGATCACTACCCGTTGAGCCCGATGATCTAGCCAGCTTTCTATCCACCTTACAGTCCATTCATCCAGCCCATACTTCTTTAACTTGGCGGCAAGAATACTGTGGGAGACTGTATCAAAAACTTTGCTAAAGTCAAGGAATAACACATCCACTGCTTTCCCCTCATCCACAGAGCCAGTTATCTCATCATAGAAGGCAATTAGGTTAGTCAGGCACGACTTCCCCTTGGTGAATCCATGCTGACTGTTCCTGATCCCTTTCCTCTCCTCTAAGTGTTTCATAATTGATTCCTTGAGGACCTGTTCCATTATTTTTCAAGGGACTGAGGTGAGGCTGACTGGCCTGTAGTTCCCCGGATCCTCCTCCTTCCCTTTTTTAAAGATGGGCACTACATTAGCCTTTTTCCAGTCATCTGGGACCTCCCCCGATCGCCATGAGGTTTCAAAAATAATGGCTAATGGCTCTGCAATCTCATCCGCCAACTCCTTTAGCACCCTCGGATGCAGCGCATACAGCCCATGGACTTGGGCACGTCCAGTTTTTCTAAATAGTCCCGAACCACTTCTTTCTCCACATAGGGCTGGTCACCTTCTCCCCATATTGTGCTGCCCAGTGCAGCAGTCTGGGAGCTGACCTTGTTCGTGAAGACAGAGGCAAAAAAAGCATTGAGTACATTAGCTTTTTCCACATCCTCAGTCACTAGGTTGCCTCCCTCATTCAGTAAGGGGCCCACACTTTCCTTGACTTTCTTCTTGTTGATAACATACCTGAAGAAACCCTTCTTGTTACTCTTAACATCTCTTGCTAGCTGCAACTCCAAGTGTGATTTGGCCTTCCTGATTTCATTCCTGCATGCCTGAGCAATAGTTTTATACTCCTCCCTGGTCATTTGTCCAATCTTCCACTTCTTGTAAGTTTCTTTTTTGCGTTTAAGATCGGCAAGGATTTCACTGTTTAGCCAAGCTGGTCGCCTGCCATATTTACTATTCTTTCTACACATTGGGATGGCTTGTTCCTGCAACCGCAATAAGGATTCTTTAAAATACAGCCAGCTCTCCTGGACCCCTTTGCCCTTCATGTTATTCTCCCAGGGGATCCTGCCCATCTGTTCCCTGAGGGAGTCAAAGTCTGCTTTTCTGAAGTCCAGGGTCCGTATTCTGCT
>NW_020664470.1:597906-599705 GCF_002925995.2 Terrapene triunguis | reverse complement strand
TACACTTTCCAAAAACTTCCTCGATTGTCTGTGCACTGCTGTATTGCTCTCCCAGCAGATATCAGGGTGATTAAAGTCTCCCATGAGAACCAGGGCCTGCGATCTAGCAACCTCTGCTAGTTGCCAGAAGAAAGCCTCGTCCACCTCATCCCCCTGGTCTGGTGGTCTATAGCAGACTCCGACCATGACATCACCGTTGTTGCTCACACTTCTCAACTTTATCCAGAGAGTCTCAGGTTTTTCTGCAGTTTCATACCAGAGCTCTGAGCAGTCATACTCCTCTCTTACATACAACGCAACTCCCCCACCCTTTCTGCCCTGCCTGTCCTTCCTGAACAGTTTATATCCAACCATGACAGTACTCCAGTCATGTGAGTTATCCCATCAAGTCTCTGTTATTCCAATCACATCATAGTTCCCTGACTGTGCCAGGACTTCCAGTTCTCCCTGCTTGTTTCCCAGGCTTCTTGCATTTGTGTATAGGCACTTAAGATAACTCATCGATCGTCCCTCTTTCTCAACATGAGACAGGAGTCCTCCCCTCTTGCGCTCTCCTGCTTGTGCTTCCTCTCAGGATCCCATTTCCCCACTTACCTCAGGGCTTTGGTCTCCTTCACCCGGTGAACCTAGTTTAAAGCTCTCCTCACTAGGTTAGCCAGCCTGATGGCGAAGATGCTCTTCCCTCTCTTCGTTAGGTGGAGCCCGTCTCTGCCTAGCACTCCTCCTCCTTGGAACACCATCCCATAGTCGAAGCATCCAAAGCCTTCTCTCCGACACCACCTGCGTAGCCATTCGTTGACTTCCACGATTTGACGGTCTCTACCCAGGCCTTTTCCTTGCACAGGGAGGATGGACGAGAACACCAGTTGCACCTCAAACTCCTTTATCCTTCTTCCCAGAGCCACGTAGTCTGCAGTGAGACGCTCAAGGTCATTCTTGGCAGTATCATTGGTGCCCACGTGGAGAAGCAGGAAGGGGTAGCGATCCGAGAGCTTGATGAGTCTCGGCAGTCTCTCCGTCACATTGTGTATCCTAACTCCTGGCAAGCAGTAGATCTCTCGGTTTTCCCGGTCGGGGCGGCAGATAGATGACTCAGTCCCCCTGAGGAGGGAGTCCCCGACCACCACCACCCTCCTCCTCCTCTTGGGAATGGTGGTCGTGGAACCCCCATCCCTAGGACAGTGCATCTTTTGCCTTCCAATCGGTGGAGTCTCCTTCTGCTCCCTTCCCTCATGTGGGTCATCTAGTCCACTCTCCGCATTAGTATCTGTAGAGAGAACATGGAAACGATTGCTCACCTGTATCTCCATTGCTGGTACATGGATGCTCCTCTTTCTCCTTCTGGAGGTCACATGCTGCCAAACTTCTTCACCATCGTGCTGTCCCTGCTGCGGCTGCTTTGAATCTTCAGAACATTGTGGCCGTAGAAGCATCTCCTGATGTCTGTCCAGGAAATCTTCATTTTCCCTTATGCAACACAGAGTAGATTCTCATTTCTCCAGACCTCGAACCTTCTCTTCCAATATGGAGACCAGCTTGCACTTTGTACAGACAAAGTCGCTTCTGTCCTGCGGAAGAAAGACAAACATGACACAACCTGTGCAGGTTACAACAGCTGATCGCTCACCTTCCATATCACCTTCCTCTTAAGAGCTTCCTCAGCTGTTGCAGGAACTACTCAGAGAAACCTGCAGATGAATGCCTCAGTGAGCTCTCCCCAGGCAAACTCCGTCTGTTAACTTCTGCTGTTCGCCGCTCAGCTGGTTCGCTGCTGACTGCCCTTATATACCAGTCAGGCC
>NW_020664470.1:548135-597896 GCF_002925995.2 Terrapene triunguis | reverse complement strand
CCGCTCAGCTGGTTCGCTGCTGACTGCCCTTATATACCAGTCAGGCCCACACAATGGACAGAACCCTTTTGATTTTGTGGAAACGAGAAGAGGGAATGGAGGACATGCACTGCCCCTGCTATCTGGTTAACAGGGCCAGATTTTCAAAGGTATTTAGATGCCTACGGATGCAAATAGGTGCCTATTGGGATTTTCAAACATGCCTAAGCAGGTGAGGTTCCTAATTCCCATGGAGATCATACCAACTCCCTCTGCATACCTCACACCCAAGCATACAAACACACACACATACATCCACACACACCTCACATAGCCAAATACCCACACAACTCTACTTCAGGTATCCCAACATCCTTAACACCCCACACATACCCAATCACCCCTCCAGCCAACACCCACCTCACACACACCCTAACATGAGCAAACATATACACATACCCCACAGCTATATCTACACAAATTAACATTACACAGCTTCCATCCTTCCCAACTCTCCCACACATACCCCATCACTTCCACATACCTTGGATTACACTCAGCCAACACACACCTGTACCCCATACGCACACACATATAGTCACCTCATATACATAATCACACCATCCCCTATCAAAACCACCCCATGCCCCATATATAACCCCATCCCTTGCAGCTACACCAACACATTAGACACCCACACCTTCCCATACTACACACCAGCCCAACAAAGACCCTAATCTCACACACAAAGATATCCCACTTCCCTCCCAAATTCACGCCCCTTCTATGAAGTGCATCTTCCAACACACTCCACCACCACATATATTTCACTTCTCTCTCTCTCACTCACACACACACACACACACACACACACACACACACTCTTCAGCAACATCTCATCTAACACCTCTATACACACTGAACCTTCTCCACACAAATCCATTGTACATATGCCAATCTCATTCCCCATAACTCTGAAAAAACATACTTCCCCACACACATCTTCACTCACAAACCAATATTTATCCCACAAAACTGACTCCCTCTCACACACAACTAAGTCCTACATTGCATATTTTTATCCCGCAAATGATATTTTACTTTATTTTGTAAAACTTCCTCTCCTTTTAATTTTGATGATGGCTAACAATAGAGGGGGGAAGGTGTGTGTGTGTGTGTGTTTGTATCCTGGGGTGTTGGTATGATCTGCATGGGAGTTAGGAACCTCACCTCAGTATTACCCACAGGAGGCCATGACAGATAACTAGCATCCAAGATGTATTTATAGAATGTAGCTGAGAAAAAAATGTGACGTTGCACTCCATATGATTTTATGAAAGTATGTGATGAATATGAATGCAACTGGAATATGCTTCATGCAAAAGGTGTCTTGTGAGGTATCATTACAAAGCTTATCATCTAATGAGTGTGGTCATCCTATTTGTATAAAGGTATCACTCTTGTATCTGAAACTAGAAATATAAAATATAACTCTGAGGGCCTATTGTAATTATGCAAAGTGTAGGCCATTAATGCTGGTTTGGAATCTTGTTGGCTCCCATTAACCAGGACAATTGTCTGTAGATGGCTCTGTTTTATTTGTGAGTCTTCCTGTATACGTGTGTGCTGGCAAGTGGGTAATGAAGTCTTACAGTGACATGTGCTCATGTCACATGAACTGGAATCCATCTTTAACCTGGTGCTTTTCCATTGAGAAGGAGGGGTGGGAATCCAGAGGGACAAAGGATTCCCGCCTTATGCAAAAGATATATAAGTGGGTGGAACAGAGAAAGGGGGCAGCCATCATGAGAAATCCCCTAGCTACCACCTGAGCTGAACAAGGGCTGTACCAGGGGAAAGGATTGTGCCCAGACTAGGAAGGTGTCCAGTCTGTGAAAGAAACTTATTGAAACATCTCTGAGGATGAGATTTTATCTGTATTCAGTCTTATTACTGTATTATACTTGGATTTGTGTGTTTTATTTTATTTTACTTGGTAATTCACTTTGTTCTACTTGTTACTACTTGGAACCACTTAAATCCTACTTTCTGTATTTAATAAAATCATGTTTTACTTATTAATTAAGCCAGAGTATGTATTAATACCTTGGGGGGGGGGGCGGGCAAACAGCTGTGCATATCTCTCTATTAGTGTTATAGAGGGCGAACAAGTTATGAGTTTACCCTGTATAAGCTTTATACAGGGTAAAACGGATTTATTTTGGGTTTGGACCTCATTGGGAGTTGGGCATCTGAGTATTAAAGACAGGAACACTTCTGTAAGTTGCTTTGTTAAGGGACATGGTTCAGACCCTGGGTCTGAGTTGGAGCAGACTGGCATGTCTGGCTCAGCAAGACAAGGCGCTGGAGTCCCAAGCTGGCAGGGAAAGCAGGGGCAGAAGTAGTCTTGGCACATCATTTGGCAGTTCCAAAGGGGGTTTCTGTGATCCAACCCATCACAAAAAGAAAATCTGTGTTTTGTTCCTGAATCCATCCTTGACTTTGTGAACTAAGAGGGCTGGGCTCTAGAAGTCAGAACAAGGAGGTCTATTAGTATGAACGTCTGGCTAGGGTAGGGGGGCAAATTCTGATGAACAATATATTTGCCAAAAAATGCAGTTATGGGCTTACTAAAACTATTCATGAATTCACGAACATCACTTATATCACTGTGTATTATATACATCATTATGTATATTATGTATTTCCAAGGGTGGGAGTGGATGAAAGGAGATGGCTCACTTGATGATTGCCTGTTCTGTCCATTCCCTCTGAAGAACGTGGAATTGGTCACTGTTAGAAGATATTGGGCAAGATGGACCATTGGTCTGACCTAGTATTGCCATTCTTATGTTTGTATGTTACGACCAGTTATGTTCCAAAATTAAAATGGTTTTGTACATTTACATTTTCATTCAGCTTTTCAATAGGTCTATCAAATTTAAAAACCAGAACTGAACTAATTAAGATAATTTAACGATAGAGTGTTTGGTGTTCTGCATGGGTGGTGGTAAAACAGTAAATGGAAGGAAGGAACTGAAGATGCAACGAGGGGCCCCCAAAACTATAACAGCCCCAGACCACAGCAAATGTATTACTGCCCGGTTGATCAGCACTGCATGAGCCTCTATATAACATAACATCAGGAGCGTAAATTATGAGGATAAAATTTTCAAAATCACGTAAATAACAGAGAGCAGGGACGGGCAAACTTTTTGGCCTGAGGGCCACATCGGGTTTCCGAAATTGTATGGAGGGACGGTTAGGGGAGGCTGTGCCTCCCCAAACAGCTAGGCGTGGCCAGGACCCTGCCCCTATCCCTATCCGACCCCCCCCTGCTTCTTGCCCCCTGATGGCGCACCCGGGACTCCTGCCCCATCCAACCCCCCCTGTTCCCTGACACCTGACGGCCTCTCCAGGACCACTGCCCCATCCACCCATCACTGTCTCCTGATTGCCCCCAGAACCTCCACCCCTGAATGCCCCCCGCCACCCCATCCAACCCTTCCTCTCATTCCTGACTTCCCCCCATGACCCCTGTCCCATCCAATAACCCCTTCTCCCTGACCACCCCCAGAACCCCTGCCCCTGACTGCCCCCGCCACCCCATCCAACCACCCCTCTCCTTCCTGACTTCCCCCCTGGTACTCCTGCCCCCATTCAACCCCCCTGTTCCCTGCCCTCTGACTGCCCCGACCCCTATCCACACCCCTGCCCCCTGACCACCACTCACGAACTCTCCTGCCCTCTATACAACCCCCCTGCCCCCTTACCATGCTGCCTGGAGCACCGGTGGCTGGCAGTGCTACAGCCGTGCCACCTAGAGCACCAGGACAAGCAGCCGTGCCACTCAGCTGGAGCCAGCCACACCACCACAGAGCACTGAGTCAGGCCGCGGATCTGCAGCTGCGCTTCCTGGCAAGAGCTCGCAGCCCCGCCACCCAGAGCATTGCACCGGTGGCGCAGTGAGCTGAAGCTGCGGGGGAGGGGGAACAGCACGGGGAGGGACCGGGGGCTAGCCTCCCGGGCCAGGAGCTCAGGGGCTGGGCAGGAGGCTCCCATGGGCCAGATGTGGCCCGCAGGCCGTAGTTTGCCCACCTCTGACATAGAGGCACAAGTCCCATTTTCAAAAATCACTTGACTTGCAATGAGGATTCTTCTACATCATTTAGATGCTTTTGTAAATTTTGCCTTCATTCACTAAAAATCTTAACAATTTATTTCATGTTATTGCACTGGAATTCTTAGATCTTAAACCTAAATAACTAAACAAAACTAAACTAATAAACTTGTTTTTGTTTTAATCTAAACCAGTGAGTTTTGACTGGAGTTCTTGGGGAAAATCTCTGCTTGGTTACCACAAGTGTGCATTGTTCTCTTCACATTGAGGGGGAGGCAGACCACGTATTAAACCCATATACTGGCCAGATTTGAACAAGACAGGATGGTACTGCTCTGGGGTCGTAGGCTGGGAAACTGGTGGTTAGAGATCCTGTGTATAACTGCAGTTGGGTGTCTCCCTACCCATATGAATACTGGTGAAAGTGCAGCCTGGTGGGCTTTTCAGCTTGCCACAGCAGCACAGTGTGAGAGGGAGCTCAGGCTGGTGGGTCAGGGGTCTCACTGGTACTCCATTTCCAGGTGGCACCCTGGGGAAAACCCATCACAGGGTGATCCCCCATGAAGGTCAGAGAGCATCCTTTCCCCATGCTCTTTATGCTCAAGTTGGTCCCACCTCTCATGGCACTGAGCTAGATTCAGACTCTGTCCCCTAGCACCCCAATAAACCACGCTGATGAGCTGATCCCAAGTGTGAAGAAATCTCACTGAGACTAGGAGACCCCTTCCAAGCCCATCAACTCCCCCCTCCATCCACACCTCTTCCTTGTCCTATCCCCCTCTCCTCTCCCTTTCCACATTCCTCCTTCCAGTCTCCTCCACTTTGGCTGGAATCATTGACTCTGACCCCCTTGGTTTCATGGGTTTATGACATGGGGATATTCAAAGGCACCTAAGAGGTGCTGGAGCCACCCCATCCCTATGGTGCCTAGCAGTCCAACTCCCTTAGGCCCCTTTCAGGATGGGTTTGGTCTGGGGACCTGCCCTCTGTGTGTACAGAGCAGGTCTGACCCGGGGCCCTGCCCTCTGTGTGTACAGAGTGGGTCTGACCCGAAGCCCTGCTTTCTGTGTTTGTACAGAATGGTCTGGCCCGGGGCCCTGCTCTCTGTGTATACACTAACCTGGGGGGAGAGTTAGATACACTGGAGGGTAGGGATAGTATCCAGAGTGACCTAGACAAATGGGAGGATTGGGCCAAAAGAAATCTGATGAGGTTCAACAAGGACAAGTGCAGAGTCCTGCACTTAGGATGGAAGAATCCCATGCATCGCTACAGGCTGGGGACTGACTGGCTAAGTGGCAGTTCTGCAGAAAAGGACCTGGGGATTACAGTGGACATGAAGCTGGATATGAGTCAGCAGTGTGCCCTTGTTGCCAGGAAGGCCAATGGCATATTGGGCTGCATTAGTAGAAGCATTGCCAGCAGATTGAGGGAAGTGATTATTCCCCTGTATTCAGCACTGGTGAGGCCACATCTGGAGTATTGCGTCCAGTTTTGGGCCCCACCACTACAGAAAGGATGTGGACAAATTTGAGAGAGTCCAGCGGAGGGCAACAAAAATTATTAGGGGCCTGGGGCACATGACTTATGAGGAGAGGCTGAGGGAATTGGAGTTATTTAGTCTGCAGAAGAGAAAAGTGAGGGGGGATTTGATAACAGCCTTCAACTGTTCCAAAGGGGATGGAGCTCGGCTGTTCTCAGTGGTGGCAGATGACAGAAGATGGAACAATGGTCTCAAGTTGAAGTGGGGGAGATCTAGATTGGATATTAGGAAAAACTATTTCACTTGGAGGGTGGTGAAGCACTGTAAAGGGTTACCTAGGGAGGTGGTGGAACCTCCATCCTTAGAGGTTTTTAAGGCCCAGCTTGACAAAGTCCTGTCTGGGATGATTTAGTTGGGCTTGGTCCAGCTTTGAGCAGGGGGTTGGACTAGATGACCTCCTGAGGTCTCTTCCATCCTTAATCTTCTATGATTCTATGTACAGAGTGGGGTCTGGCCCCGGGTCCTGCTCTCTGTGTGTACAGAGTGGATCTGGCTTGGGGTCCTGCTTTAAGTTTATGTAAAGTGAGTCTGGCCTGTAGACCTGCTCCTCAATGCTCCATTCTCTTTGGCCCTCAATCCCCAGCACACACATTGTATCTGTGTGAGCCCAGCTCTCATTGACACAGTCATCTGCACCCCCCCTTGTTTTTGTCCTTTGGACATAGCAAGGCAGCGGTCACATGTTCATCTGCCTCTGCAGCTAAGGGTTTGTCTTAAGTCCCTGGGGTTCTCAGTGTCTTGCTAGGGTCTTCCATCCCAATGTGTTGATTCCAGCCCAGATGGTCCTAGTGGCTCTGTGTCTGCAATACCTGGCTTGATCTGTCACGTCCCAGGGAGAACCGATTCCTTCCCCAGGTGCAAGGGCTGCCAAGGGGATCGATATAGAGCCATAAAGATCATTCATAGAAGGATTAAGGCAAATTTGCAAGTTCAGCCCAGATGCCTGACTCTCAGAGAGGGGTCCCGGCTGTGAATCCTGATTACAGATAAGCGCCTGTGACCCTTTGAAGGACAGGGCTTTGGCCCCACCCCTTTTCTCAGCATTTCTCTATGGCTAGTTTTGGTAGCTCCTGGCCATAGGTGCCTGAATATACTCGTGCATGGTCTATGGAGCCTGGGCACCTACCTGGGGGCTCTGGATTGCACTGGTAAGCAGGAACCTAAATGTTAGGTGCTGCACCACTGGGTATAAGTTCCATGTGTTGCTCTACCCCGTATGTCTCCAGACATGGGTGGGAGCCTGTTAACTAGTGGGGGTGGGGTGTGCAGGAATGACAATGGGGTCATGGGAACTTTTCAAGCGACCCCCCCTCCGTGGGCTGTCAGGTGTTGGGTTCATCCCCCCTGGAGCTCCCATTTCAGAGGGGAAGTGGGAGGCTTCCTGCCCCTCAGGACAGTAGCTGACTGTTCATTTCTGTGCTAGGTCTGTTCTACCGTCCCTGATTGAGGAGCATGGTCCCAGGACAGGGGTCTCTCATCCCACCTGCCTTGTTTTGAACCCTGATGGACTAGTCCCCCTTTCAGTAGTGATGCCCACCTGCTCTGTGCAGTGGGACCCATGTGTCATGAGTTGGCTCATTCCCAGCAGAGCAGGGTCCATGTGAACCTGAGACTGAATAGCTCTGCTCATTGCCAGAGACCAAGAGCTGAATGGAACCTGGAGACACAGCTCCCCTCTCCACTAGGTGGGGACCCAGTCCTGACAAACCCAGTCCTGACCCACAGCCCCCACCCTTCTCCTAGCACTTGGATTTGCCCTCAGCTCTCTCCAGAGATGAGATAACTTTTCCTTTTAATTCCATGGCTCCAACTTTTCAAGCAGGAACCAGAGGTAACTTCAGCTCAGCTCTTTAATTGGCTCCACCAGTGGCCCAAATCATCAATACCCAGAGCAAGAAATGGTCAGAGGACTGGACTGGGAGCCAGGACTCTGGGTTCTTTTACCAGCTCTCAGATGGCAGTGGGGTCCAGTGGCTTGGAGCGGGGAGGGATGGGTAGTCACCACTCCTGGGGTCTATCCATAGATCTGGGAGAGCAGTTGGAAAGTGGGATCTAGTGGGTTAGAGCAGGGGATCTGGGAGTCAGGACTCCTTGGTTAGAGTTTAAGCCAGGACACCAGGGATCACCAGATCACCTCACCTGACTTTCTGTAAATCACAAGCCACCAACACCCAGGAGCGGCGCCAGGGTATTTGGTGCCCTAGGCGGGGGTCCTTCCACGCTCCCGGTCTTCGGGACACTTTGGCGGTGGGTCCTTGAGCGAGTGAAGGACCCGCCGCAGAATTGCCGCCAAAGACTCGGAGCGCGGAAGGACCCCCCACCGCTGAATTGCCACCGAGGGGAGCAAAATGCCCCCCCACAAATCCTGGTGTCCTAGGCGACCGCCTAAGTCGCCTAAATGGAAGCGCCGACCCTGCCAACACCACCCAACAGACCAAAAATTAGATCTAAATAGGACAGTCCATGGGAGGCTAAACTATTATGTGCCACAGGCAGAAGATAGCAGGGACTGATGTGCACCGAGTGCCTCGCAGTGGCAGGGAAAGGGTTAAGTGAGATACACCCAGATAATCCTGATGAGTGAGCTGCATTCAACGCAGCAGAGGAAGGTTAAAAACTCCCAAGGTCACTGCCAATCTGACTGGGGGGCAATTTTCTTCCCCACCCCACATATGGTGACCGGTTAGACCCAGAGCATGTGAGCACAAATCAGCCAGCCAAGCACCTGAGACAGAGAATGCTCAGTGCCACCTCTGAGCCCTGCCCACCCCCATCCAATATCCCTTCTCTAGCAGTGGCCATCCCTGATGCTTTGGAGGAAGAAGACAAGAACACAAACAACCACTCACATTAAAAAAAATAGAATATTTTTGGTGTGTTTGCAGGTGTCAGTCTCTGGAAATCACTGGGGTTGCTCCTGATTGACAGCAGAGAAAAGGAGAGCAGAACTTTGCTCTTTGGCTCTAAGTGTGATAACACATTTATCCAGGTAACCACATTGAAATACAGCTGCACAAAAAGAGCAGAGATGCGAGCCAGCCTCTCTGCACACACACTCAGTTTGCGCTCCTACCCCTTGCAAATATACAAATTGTGCAGGGCTCATTTCCTCCAGCAAGGACACATATGCCCCCACATCTCCCCCTGTCCACCTCATATTCTGGTTGTATCATCATACAGGCATTTTATACTATGATTAGCCCCTAGAGGTCATGAAAAATGCTGTGTGTGTTCCCCCTGCTGCATTGGAGCCTGCTCCCCCAGAAGAAAAAGGCCCCATATTCCATTGTCCACCCCCCTGACCAGCCAGTCCCTGCAAGCTGGGGCCAGAGCAGAACCCCCTACAGCTCCCTGAGCAGTGTCCTCCTCAGAGCCTCCTTCATCTCCTTGTTTCTCAAGCTGTAGATCAGTGGATTGAACAGTGGGGTCCACACTGTGTAGAAGAGAGTCACCACTTTCCTGCTGCTCCCCGAGGCTGCCGGGTTGACGTAGTTGACCATGACAGAACCATAAAACAGGGCCACGACAGCCAAGTGAGAGGTGCAGGTGGAGAAGGCCTTGTGCCGCCTGGCCCCAGCTGGCAGCCTCAGCACAGCCCTGATGACTAGCCCGTAGGAGGCCAGGATGAAGAGGACGGTGGCAAAGATGATGAGGGAGCTCAGGGCATAGCAGGCCTGTTCAGTCCGGGGAGCTGAGGTACAGGAGGCAGCCAGCAGTGGGGCCGGGTCACAGACAAAATGATCCAGGGTGTTGGTACCACAGAAGGAGAGCTGAGAGATGAGGATGATGGGCACTACAAACCACAGGAAGCCACAGAGCCAACAGGAGGCCACCAGGGCCCAGCAGAGCTGGTGGGACATGAGGACGGAGTAGCGCAGGGGGTGGCAGATGGCCAGGGACCTATCCAAAGCCATGGCCGAGAGGAAGAGGCACTCGGTGGCCCCCAGGGAAAAGAAGAAGTAGAACTGCACAAAGCAGGCCAGGATGGAGATGGGGATGCCAGGGGACACCAGGTCAGAGAGCATCCGTGGCACCATGGTTGTGATGTAACAGATCTCCAGCCAGGCGAAGTTCCCCAGCAGGATGTACATCGGCAGGCGTTGGAGGCGGGGATCCCTCAGCACAGCCCACACAATGCACAGGTTTCCTGCCAGCGTCCCGGCGTAGGCCAAGGAGAGAAGGGCACAGAGGATGGTGTGGCTCAACCAGCCCAGGGAGGGGAAACCCAGCAGGATGAACTTGGTCATCGGGATGGTATTGTTGGTCATATTCATCAGGGGGCCCCACAGCTGAAATGATCAACAGGACACCAAGGTTCTACCCAGAGCTCTGGGAGGGGAGGAGTCATTAGAGTAGTAGGGAATAGCAGACACACACACACACACACACACACACAGAGTCACTGTCAGTATCTCTCTCATACATATCACATTTCAAACTCTGCTTGGGATCTGATGCTCAAGCTGGGTTTATTCTGCCTTTGGAAACCCTCAGCACCAGATAAAGATCCGGCATTCTGGCATTCAGCTAGCTGTTCTGCCTGGGAAACAAACTCTTGCTCCTCCTTTCATAGCTGGATCAGCTCCTCTGGACCAGTCTAGGACCACAAACCCCATCTATGCTTGTCAAAACAACAGAGGATACTCAGAGAAGCACAGGAAGCTGATTTTAAGTTCCCTCCTCCCTACTCTTCAAGGCAGGGGTGAAAGTGGGCCGGTACTGCCCTGTATGCAGCCCACATTAAAGCACTGCGGCAGCGCTTTAACATCATTGCCCCTTTTGCCCCCACCAGCCACTGATGCGGGGGGGCAAAAGGGGCAGCTGACCTGGGGCCGGAAATTTAAGAGGACCCGGGGCTCCCAGCCAGCATTGCCACTACCACAGCCATGGCCAGAGCCCCCGATCCTTTTAAATCGCCGCTGGAGCCCCAGGCACCCGAGGCCCTGCCCATTCTGCCTTAGGCCCCGCCTCTTCCGGGGGCTGGAGTCGATCCCTGTATGGGTAAGAATTTAATATTACTTTCAACCCTGCTTTAATGCTGAAATGAAATTGACTGGGCTAGTGCTGCATCTTTAGGTAACTTTTTAAAATTCCTTACCTTGAGTTTGGACAAATCCAAAAATGATGTTAATCATGGATTGACCCTCTGAGCTCTGCAGAAGAAAAATCTGTATTAATATATGTCAGGGTTCCCTCCCCACTCTTAACTTTAGGGTACAGATGTGGGGACCCACATGAAAGACCTCCTAAGCTTATTTCTACCAGTTTAGGTTAAAACTTCCACAAGGCACAAATTCTCCCTTGTACCTTGGATTAGGTAAATGCTGCCAACACCAAGTGATTCAAATAAACATTTAGGGAGGGCCACTTGGAGCCCTATCTCCCCCCTAATATCCCCCCAAAGCCCTACACCCCCTTTCCTGGGGAGGCTTGAGAATAAACAAAATGAGCACGGACCAACCTTGGGTTTTTTAGGACACTAAAAAACCTAATCAGATTCTTAAAAAAAAACAGAACTTTATTAGAAAGAAAAAAAGTAAAAGAAGCACCTCTGTAAAGTTAGAATGGAAGATATTTTCACAGGTCAATCAGATTTAAAACACAGAGGATTTTCCTCTGGGCATAACTTTAAAGTTACAAAAAGAAAACCAGGAATACACCTTCCTCTCAGCACAGAGAAAATCACAAGCCAAAACAAAAGTAAGCTAACACATTCCCTTGCTAGTACTTACTAATTCTAATGGAGTTGCACTGCTTGCTTTCTTGATCTGTCTCCGGCAAGCACACAGAACAGACAGACACAGAACAAACAGACAAAAGCCTCCCCACTCCCAGATTTCCAGATTTGTAAGTATCTTGTCCCTTTATTGGTCCTTTGGGTCAGGTGCCAGCCAGGTTACCTGAGCTTCTTAACCCTTTACAGGTAAAAGGATTTTGTGCCTCTGGCCAGGAGGGATTTTACAGCACTGTATACAGGAAGGTTTTTACCCTTCCCTTTATATTTATGACAATATATCAATATGATTAAACTCTGAAATCCATTTTTATTTGTGAATGTATGTTATATGTGAAATTAATGTATAGATTCACTTGATAATTATACTATTTATTAATTATTTATTTTTTTAAATTATTACTGAGGTAGCACCTAAGAACCCCAGTCAATGACCAGGATTAAGAGTTACAGATTATAATAATTTCTTGATTTGATTAAAATGTAAAATTTACTGCATATTATATCAATTGCTATTTTTGATTAAAATAAATGAATACCTATATATAGTCTCAATTTCTATATTCAATTTAAATAATAAATGAAGAATTGTTTTATAATAATCACTGTTTTGATTAAAAGAATAAATTAGAATGATATATCATATTCATTCCTACATTCAATGAAAATTTAAACTCATTATGTCCATACTGTACTGATTTCTAGATTCACTCCACATGTTAAATTAATATTTACATAGCGTGTTAATTTCTAGACTTGATTAAATCTCAGATTATTGGGATGATTTCCAGATTTTTTAAACATGTTACATTAATAATTATATCTGACATGAATTCTATTTTGATTAAAGTAATTAATAATATATGATCATTTTTAATTAAAATAGTAAATTAAGAATTATATACCACAGTTGACTAGATTTGTTTAAATATTAAATTGATAAGAATATTTTGTACTCATTTCCATATTTTATTGAAATATTAATAATGGGATATTGTATTTCCCAGATGTGGTTAAAATTTAAGCTAATATGTATATAAATGTCTAGATTTTGTAAAAATATTCAACGAAGAACTAAATATATTTTTAGATTTGGTTACAATATTAATTTGTAGTGTTTTTTTTTTTTTACCTCTAGAGCCACTTAAAATATTGAGTTAATATTTCCATACATTTCTAGTATCAGCTGAAATATTGGGTTAAGAACAGTATATCACATTAACTTACAGGTTAAAGTCAAATATTAACGTAGTAAATATATATATTATATGAATTCATATATTAGATTCATAAGATTCAGATAGAGATTGGAAATGTTAAACCAATAAATATGTTTTATACATATTTCTGGATTTGATTAAAATGGCCTTACATAAATTCTGGGTTCCAGACAAACCCAAAGACTAATCTGCTCTGATCATCTGAGTACAAAGAATATAAAAGAGAACAGAATCTCTTTTTAAAGGCAAACTACAAAGGAATTGTAAAACAGTTTTTTTTCTTTACTTGTTCCTTTCTGAAAGAGAAAATAAGTCCATCTGAAATGTTTTAAAGCCTTTATTTTATTTCTTTTAAACTTGTATCTATCTATTCTCACACTTACTTTTCTATTTATCTGGCTGTCTGCCTATCAGTCTGGAACAGGGTTTCTCAAACTGGGGTTGCTGCTTGTGTAGGGAAAGCCCCTGGCAGGACAGGTGGGTTTGTTTACCTGCCCCGTCTGCAGGTCTGGCCGATCGCGACTCCCACTGGCCACGGATCACTGCTCTGGGCCAATGGGAGCTCCTGGAAGTGGCACGGGCGGAGGGACATACTGGCCGCCGCTCCCAGCAGCTCCCATTGGCCCAGAGCAGTGATCTGCGGCCAGTGAGAGCTGCAATTGGCTGGACCTGTGGATGGGGAAGGTAAACAAACCCGCCCGGCCCGCCAGGGGCTTTCCCTATACAATTGGCGACCCCAGTTTGAGAAACCCTGGTCTGGAATGTAAATCTACTCTTTTCTGGAGAACTACCGGGCAGCTGAAGGATGTTTACTGGGCTCTTGTAACAATTTAGGCCTTAACAGCTGGTATAATGTGAATTGACTTTTAAACTGATATAGTTATACCGATATTTGGGCACACTTATTTTGGTCTCAAGGAAGCTGATTGCAGGTTAGCTTAAACCTATTCCTAACTGATTTAAAACAACCAGAATAATCTGGTTTAAACTGAATTAAGAACATCCACACAGCCTTTTCCACCCATTTAACTATATCAGTTTAAATTCATAGCTAGAATTATAATGTGGGAATGGGTGGGGCTCTAAAGTATGGTCTTCCCTGGTTTTACTGGATAATTACTGAGACAACTGGGGGCTGTTTGTTCCGAGCGCTAACACCTGCACTAAAGAGGGGAAGGGGTTAGAATTTTAAATCAGAGTACCTTCCCCCACCATGTTAATTAGTCATTGGACTTAAATGTGTAGTAGTGGAAAAACAATGGCCCAGATCCCCAGCTACTGAAAATCAGCAGAGCTGTATGGAAGGAGGGGAGTCAGGTCTGGGAAGAGAATGAGGTCTAGTAGGCAGAGTGGGTTAGGCTGAGAATAAAAACTCCTGGGTTCTATACCCAGCTCTAGGAGCGTACTGGGGCAGTGGGTTAGGCAGGCAGGCTGGGAAACAGGATTCCTGAGTTCTAGTCATGGGCCTGAGAGAGGATGTGACTTTGGTTTAGAGCACAGATTCAGAACCTGTGGGTTTTACCCCTAGTTCTGTGGAGGCAGACAGGGGAATAGAATTATACAATTTAAGGCCAGAACGGACCACCCAATCATCTACTATAGCACAGGCCACTGACAGCATCCACACACTAACCCAACAACCAAAATGAGACCAACGTATCACAGCCTCAGGCATAGAACAGGAGGGAGAGGGAAACAAAATTCCTCTCCAAGGTCACTGCTGATGTGGCCAGGGGAAAATTCCTTCCTGATCCCACATATGTCAATCAGTGGGACCCTGGGCATGTGACAAGAGCCAGCCAGCCAAGCACCTGAGAAAGAGAATGCTCGGTGCCACCTCAGCCCCCCGCCATCCCCATCCAATGTCCCATCTCCAACTGTGGACATCTTCTGGTGCTTCAGAGGAAGAAGATAAAACAAAACAAAAAAACTCCCAAACAAACAAAAAATCTCTCAGAATACATTGCGGGGGGGGGGGGGGAATCCCTTTCTGACCCTGCCAGTGGTCGGCTGAAACCCTGAAGCATGAGCATTAGGAACACAGGACATTAACTGGAAGTGAGCCTCGGGGCTCCTGAGCCCTGCCCCCATCACAAGCAACCCATCATACAATCACACTCAGACATTTCTCTATCTGTCCCTTAAAACTGACCAAGTTGTGTGCCCTCCACAACTCCTATTCAGGGGCTGCTTCAGAACCTCCCCACTCTGATGGTTAGAAACCTTCTGCTGATTGCCAGCCTGAATTTGTGCCTGGCTGGGTTAGTGGTTGGAGCAGGGAGAAGCAGGCCGCAGAACAGAGCAGCAACTAGAGAAGAATGGAAGCAAGAAGGAAGCTGTGTGTGAAAGCTCACCTGGATGTGAGATCTCAGCATCCTCTCTCCGCCTCTGCTGTGAAGGGAGCTGGGCAAGAGGAGGCTGATATCTGCTCTCTGAGCCACTGGGTCCCTGGGACTTGGTCTCCAGAGTGGGTGGGAGCAGCCAGCTCTGGATTTGATCACTGAATGATTCATGGAAACCCAGAGCATTGCCAGGGAGAGGCCACTCATACTTACACCCTCAACACACATTGCCCCTCCCACACACACAACCCCACACATGTTCAGCACCTGAAAACCCCTCAGACAAGAGTTGGTGGAGGTCAAGATGAGGCCACATTGAAAGCCCCCAGTGCCAGCCCCTTGGGCACATGGTGAATCCCATCCAGGGGCTGGCAGTACTAAGGCAGTGCTCTGTCTTCTAGGAGGTGCTGGGTTGTCTCGCTTTCTCCACCCACAGTGCGGAATTCATTCCCTCCAGCAGGCATCAGCAGGGACACACCCCGCCCCTCAGCACCAGGTGCACTAACCCCTTGCCTCACCACTGCGCAGCTGTAACCCAGCTGCTCCACCCCAGAGCTGGTTGCACCTCAGCACTGGCTGAGCCAGCCCCATGCAGAACCACTGTGTGACCGTTGACTGGCTGCCCCACCCCAATAACGGCTGCGTCTCACCTGTGTTGTGTACATGGAGTCAAAGGGCAAAGATGCTTTATGAACCCAGGCCAAGTGTAGCCCTCATGCTGCGGAGGGATGATGTGTTTCTCCTTTGGCAAGCCAGGAAAAGAGAAAAATCCTTTATGGGATCCCCATTGTGTAGGCCCTATACTCACCTGGTACCTCATTAACTAGAAGGCTGCACCCTTCCATGCTTCTCTAGGCCAAGCTGTTCACCCATTTGGGACCCGTCCCCTCTATGGCCAGACCCTGCCCCCTTCCCCCATCTAGTCAGAACCGCAATGGACCAGGAGGAACGTTGGAAAAGTGGAAAAGCTCAACACGAAAATAAGGCTTTTCCAGTTTTTGCCAAAATAAACAGGGTAATGACCTGAGTATGGTGAGGGGCCCGGCTGAGGGTCTGGATGGAGTGGAGGCAAAGGGCCTGGCTTGAGGGGGACAGGTGGAGTTGGTGTCCAGTTTTATACCAGACAGTCATCTTTTTGGCAGGTTTGTCTCCTGTCTGGCAGGGGCGGGCGGCACGCTCTTGAACATGGTGTCCCCCATGCAGCATGACCAGGTCACGCTGGCAAGGGTGGTCCCATGCCATTCCCGGAAGTGCTGGAATGTCTGGTATTCCAGGAATATATGCATGGCCACCCTAGTCCCTTCCCAAAGGCTTTTCAGCAAACTCAGCAGTCATGGGATACGAGGGAAGGAGCTATCATGGGTCATTAACTGGCTAAAAAATAAGAAATAAAGTGCAGGAATTAAAGGTGAGTTTTCTCAGCAGAGAGAGGTAAAAATAGTGAGGTCCCCCAAGCATTGGCACTGGAACCAGTGCTGTTCAGTATATTCATAAATGATCTGGAAAAAGGGGTAAGCAGTGAGATGGCAAAATTTGTGAGTTACCAAATTACTCAAGATAGTCAAAAGGTGTCATAGGTTTCACCCCCACTCTGCACTTTAGAGTACAGATATGGGGACCTGCATGTGAACCTCTAAACTGAATTACCAACTTAGATCTGGTTTTGCTGCCACCACTCCCAAGTTCTAACTCCTTTCCCTGGGTAGTGTAAGAATATAAAAGAAGGTACTAACAGTGATTCCCCCAAGTGACAGTGACCCCTCATAATTCGTCCCCCACACTTTAAAATCCAACAGTTTCACCAAGTACAAAAATCTCTTGGGTCTTCTGTTAAAACTTGTAAGCTACTGTCTGTAGAAACCATTGATTATATCTATCCTGTGAAAGATACTTTACTACTATGTAAAACTTACAAACAAGTTAACTGACTTTGTTCTTGAAGTAATTGATACAATGCAAACAAACACTATAAGCCGTTAAGTGACTTTCACTTCATTCAATGGCTCCTAGGACAGACCCCCACCCTCTGTGATTAAAAGGCTGGGAGTCTCAAATAAATTAAATTAAAATATGGTTAAGATATGGAATGTATGCTGATGAATGCTTGATATACATGAATGGTTAGGGAGGTGCCAGCCTAGAAAGGGAGTATCCATCGGCCGAAGAATGTGTCAAGTAGGACCACCAGACAACCCCCTGAGGGTAAACTGGGATCCAACCCATCACCTGGAAGGATGAGAAACACAAACTTTGGACAGTGTGGAGCCACCAGGAATGTGCCACTTTGGACAGGAATGTGCCATCTGCTGATTGAGTCAGCAACAGCAGGATGAAACAGTTCCCATAGACTAACATAGGAATTAATTCCTATAAGAATGGACTCTAAAGACTGATGACTTTGAGTCTCTGGTTCTGCTGCCAACCTCCTGGAGCATCAGGTGCATCTGACACAGACTCGGCTCCATCCTCATGACCAAGATACCTGGTCAGTAACTTGGCATGAGCAACTTCTAGGCTGGTAAGTATAACACCTATACAGAACTTGAACGAATGATTGTGTGAATGAATCTCTCTCTCTCCCTCTCTCTCTCTCTATATATATGTGTGTGTGTGTGTGTATAAGAAATAAGTCATCAAACAATGTTGTTTACTTTTATCTTTTGCTTTATCATTATATTTACAATAAATGTGGCATCTTTGCCTTATCCCTTTTAATAAGATCCTGCTGGTTTTTATTCTATTGGTATAACAGTAGCCTTGAGAGACTTCTTCACCAATTTCCTGGTGAGCCCAGATCCAACCTCCTTGGATGTTAAAACAAGGAAAAATCAGTCAGGTTCTTAAAAAGAAGGCTTTTAGTTAAAGAAAAGAAAGGTAAAAGAAAACCTTCTGGGAGAGATTAGCATACCAGCTACTCCCACAGACAACAGATTCAAAACACAGAGGATGTCCCCCTGGGCAAAAACTTAGTTACACAAAAAATATCCAATTTGATTATTCCCTAATGCCCAAGACAAGTTACAAAGAAATAAATATAAACCTATTTATTTCCTTCACTAATACTCACTACTTGATAAGAGGCTGAATTCTGGAGCTTTCCCACTCTGGTCAAAACTTAAACTGAAACTAAACAAAGGGAACTTCCCTCCTTCCTTTTGAACCACCTTGTCCCCCCATTGGTTCCTCTGGTCAGGTGTCAGCTAGGCTAGGTGAACTTCTTAACCCTTTACAGGTAAAAGAGGCATTAACCCTTACCTATCTGTTTATGAGAAAAGGTGACTGTGAAAAGTTACAAAGGGATCTCACAAACTGGGTGACTGGGCAAGGAAATGGTGATTGAAATTCAATGTTGATAAGTGCAAAGTAATGCATATTGGAAAAAAATAATCCCAAATATACATACAAAACGATGAGGACTAAATTAGCAGTTACCACTCAAAAAAGAGATCTTGGAGTCATCGTGGATAGTTCTCGGAAAACATCTGTTCAATTGCAGTGACAGTCAAAAAAGCTAATGGAATGTTAGGAACCATTACGAAAGAGATAGAAATAAAACAGAAAATATCATAATGCCACTATATGAATACATGGTACGCCCACAGCATGAATACTGCGTGCAGTTCTGGTTGCCTCATCTCAAAAATGATATATTAAAATTGTGAAAGGTGCAGAGAAGGGCAATGGAATGATTAAAGGTAGGGAACAGCTTCCATACTAGGAAAGATTAAAAAAAGACTAGGTCTGTTCATCTTGGAAATGAGGGAACTAAAGGGGGGGAGGTTATGATAGAGGCCTATAAAATCATGACTGGTGTGGAGAAAGTGAATAAGGAATTGTTATTTACCCCTTCACATAACATCAGAACCAGGGGTCTCCCAATGAAATTAAGAGGCAGTGGGTTTAAAACAACAAAAAAAGGAAGTACTTCTTCACACAGCAAACACAGTCAACCTGTGGAACTCATTGCCAGGTGATGTTGTGAAGGCCAACAGTATAACTGTGTTAAAAAAAATGTAGATAATTTCATGGTCCATCAATGGCTATTAGCCAAGATGGTCATGGATGCATCCCTATGCTCTGGGTGTCCCTAAACCTTTGACTGCTAGAAGCTGGGACTGGATGACAGGGGATGGATCACTCACTAATTGGCCAGTTCTGTTCATTCCCTCTGAAGCATCTGTCACAGGACACTGTCAGAAGACAGGATACTGGCTAGATGGACCTTTGGTCTGACCCAGTACGGCCATTCTTATATTATGTTCTTATGTTCACTCTCCTGAACTCATGCTGTGACACCCTGGCACCCCCATATTCAACACTGCCATATAATTAGGATATGTTTTGTACAAAGTATGCCTTGTGAGGTATCATTCTAAAAGTCTTGATCTACTAGACATTAATATCTTATTGGATTGTATGTGCCACCATTGTACGTAAAGATACAAAATTTGGCTATGTATGTGCTACTGAAACATGTTGTGAGGTTGAGAGCACCCACAAGCAGCCTTTCTGGTACAATAATAAAAAGGACAAACAATGTTAATGGCTTATTGAGGAAATACACACAAGCACAAGGATTACCACAGGACCTGTTTACTATAGAAATCTCTCAGATACAACATTACACAATGGGAACTGTTTGACCCAGGTCACAGCAAAAGAGCTTTCCAGCAAGTGGGAAGAAGATATAAAATGGGGAAATCACATCATGACTCCACCTCACTCTCCCTACAACAACACACCTGAAAGTACCAGAGGAACAAAGATCCCACTGGGGAATGAAGAGCTTGTCCCAGGCAGGAAAGAAGGAAGCCTGCCTGTGTATGCAAAAGCTAACCTGCTTGCACTATCTAACTGGGTGAGACACTGTTTAATTCAAATACTAATTAGTACATTAGGCTTAGATTGTGGTTTTGTTTTATTTCTTATGGTAATCTACTTTCATCTGTTTGCCATCACTTATAACCACTTAAAAGCTATCTTTCTGTAGCTAAGAAATCAATTTTATATTTTACCTAAAACATTGTGTGTTTTGTTTGAAGTACAAAGGGGATACATCTCAGCTCAGGAACAAGAGTTGGTGCACATCCACTTTCCTTTGTAGAAGTGGCAGACTGGGCAATACATTCATACTGGTCAGGCTTTTGACCAGGGCAGGTTGGTACAGCTCTGGGGTCTCAGGCTGGGGATCTGGGAGTATTTTGTCTGTTGTCTCTCTATTGTGGGTTCATCAGTGGCTGGCCAGAGCATTCATAAACATGGCTGGGTGTTGTCTCTGCCTGTGGATGTTGACGTGAGTGCAAGCTTTGGGAGCTTTGCAGCTTGTCACAATGTCACAGTGCAAGAGAGAACCTAGATTGGTGACACAGAGGGCTCAGCTGTACCTGAGTTCCAGGTCGCACCCCGGGGGGGACCCATCACACATGCACCTCACCTAGGTCAGCCCCTTCTTGCGGAAAAAGAAGCGGGGGAAGGGAGAACATCATTTTACCCAATAGTATTTTAAGCTGTAACCAAGCACATTCGAGACCCCAGTTAAAACCTCCGCTCTGCCTCATTCAGAGCAACAACTTGAACCCAGTTCGTCCGCATCCCAGGCGACTGTCCTAACCTATCTAGGCTATAGGGCAGGCCTGCACAACATGCGGCCCATGGGCCGCATGCGGCCCGGGTGGGCTCACTGTGTGGCCTGCGGGCAAGTGGCAGGGGGAGCTGCCGGGTTCGCCCCCTGGCCGGGGGGGGGGCGACCTCACAGCCCCGTGTGTGCACACAGTGCTCCGACTGCCCGGACGGTCAGAAGCGCGGCTGCTGGGTTCGCCTCCTGCCCGGGAGGGGCCAACCTCACAGCCCCGCGTCTGCGCGCTGCGCTCCAACCTCCCAGATGGTCAGAAGTGTGGCACACACATTCCACGCTCGAACAGCCAAAAGCGCACGTGTCTCTGTCTCCCGCTCCCCCCACCTGGCATACAGCAGGTGTGTCACTTCCGGGGCCTGCTGAGGCGGGAAGCACTGGGCATGAGGAAGAGCCGGTAAGTGTGAGCAAGGGGAGGGGCGCCGGCCTGGGCTCGAGCTGCAGCTCGAGGGGGGGACTGGGCCGAGACCCCCCAAATCCCTTCTTCGGTTGGGGGTGGGGTGGCTACTGTGCTGGTTGCTCCCAGGGCGGCCTCCGTAGTGATGGTGAGGGGTTGAACTGTCTGTGGGCAGCCGGGAAATCCCCGGGGGAGACTCTGTGTGTGTGTGTGTGTGTGTGTGTGTTGCACCTGCCCTGCCCTGACTGCTGCCCCCTTCCCTGGTCAAGGGATCTTACCCATCCCCTGCCCCTATCACACTGCCCCCCCCACCCCAGGGCTCCCTGCGGCCCCTGTGTTTGTGTGTTGGACAGTCACATCCAATCCTTTCACACTGCCCCCCTTTCCCCTCCCCGGCTTAGTTCATAGCCCCAGAAAATCCCTTAAAACTGTCCCCCTTTTCCCCTCCCCTTATTTCATGGGGGGATGACGAACCGAGCGGGTGGGCGGGCAGTGGGCATGAGGCAGAGCCGGTAAGTGCCGAGAGAGGGGAGGGGCGCTTGGCCTGTGCTCGAGCCACAGCTTGGGGGGGGGGACTGGGCCGAAACCCTCGCAAACCTCCCCCTTGGGTTGGGGGCGGGGCGGCTACTGCTCTGGTTGCTCCCAGGGTGGCCTCCGTAGTGATGGAGGGGGGGGTTGAACTGTCTGTGGGCAGCCAAGAAATCCCCAGGGGAGACGTGTGTGTGTGTGTGTGTGTGTGTGTGTGTGTGTGTGTGTGTTTTGCACCTGCCCTGCCCCGACTTCTGCCCCCTTCTCTGGTCAAGAGATCTTACCCATCCCCAGCCCCTATCACACTGCTCCTCCCCCCCAGGGCTCCCGGCGGCCCCTGTGTTTGTGTGTTGGACAGTTACATCCAATCCCTTCACACTGCCCCCCTTTGCCCTCCCTGGCTTAGTTCATAGTCCCACAAAATCTCTTCAAACTGTCCCCCTTTTCCCCTCCCCTTATTTCATGGGGGGATGATGAACCGAGCGGGCGGGTGGGCAGGTAGTGGCGGCGACGCTTTATACCTGGGGGGGGATGAAGAGGCGAGCGGCGAGTCGGTGGCTGGAAGGAGGCATCCATTTTCAGTATTTTAATTTTTGGTACTGCTGTGTGCAGTAATATAGTGACCCCTGGGGGGTTGAAGAGGGGTGTAATGGTGGGACCAAGCAGGGAGGGGGCGGGTCCTATTTTACTGTTGTGATCTGGTTACCCTATGCGTGCCATTTCTTTCCCCCTCTACAGGTTTCCACACACTGTCAGTGCCTTGCTAGTGTGCCACGCGCCTTGAGATATCTCTTCTCTTTGTGTGTGACTGTGAGTGTTTCCCTTGTGTGTGAATTTATTCAACAAAATCTTGAGCTTCATAATGGCTACCATGAGTGAAAAGAAAAAGAGAAAAATAGAATCAGAGCACAGAGTTTTCAACACTGAATGGACGAATAAATACGTATGTACTGTTTCCAAAGACAAAATACTGTGCCTCGTGTGTCACAAAAGGTTAGCCGTTCCAAAAGAATACAACCTTCGGCGGCACTTTGAAACTAAACATCCCAATCTCGCCAAATTGAACCCAAATGAAAAAATAATTAAAGCAGCCAGTTTAGCGAAAAACCTTAGTGGAGAACAGCAAATTTTCAAGAAAGTGAGCACTGAAAATGATACAGTTACTAAAATAAGTTTTCAAATTTCTAAGGAAATTGCTGCTGCTGGGAAATGCTTCACAGAAGGCGAGTTTTTAAAAAAGTGTATGTTGATTGCTGTATCTGAGTTATGTCCAGAAAAGAGGGGAATATTTGAGAATGTCTATCACGCATGACTGTACAGAGAAGAATAGCTATCATTTCTACCAATCTAAGTGATCAGTCAAAGCAGAGAGTCAGTGAATTCTGCTTTTACTCCCTAGCTATGGATGAAAGCACCAATTTAAAAGACACAGCCCAACTTCTTATTTTTATTAGAGGTATTGATAAAAACTTTGAAATTACTGAAGAACTTGTTGGCATGTGCTCCATGACGAGTCGCACAACCGGAAAAGAAATCTCCAGTGAAGTGATAAAATGCATGAATTATAAGTTGGGATTAGATTTCATAAACTTGGTGGCCATTTGTACTGATGGTGCTCCAGCTATGTGCGGAAAAAATGTTGGACCAGTTACTCTTCTTGAAGAATTTATCAGGAGACAAATAACCAAACATCACTGCATTATACATCAGCAGGTTTTGTGTAGCAAAGTCTTAAAATTTGAGCATGTAATGTTTGAGCATGTAATGTCACTGATAGTTTCTATTGTAAACTACATCCATTCTAGAGGACTAAAACATAGGATATTTTGAGCCTTTCTTGAAGGGGAAGACGCCGAGTGCAGCGACTTAATCTACCATATGGAAGTGAGGTGGTTGAGTCGAGGAAGAGTGCTCCAGATTTCGTTGCTTTGAAAGAGGAGGTAACAAAATTCCTAGAAAATGGGCCAATAAAATTCCCAGAGCTTGAAAATGAATCCTGGAATCAAGATCTCTTTTTCTTTTGTGATATTACAGCACACCTGAATAATCTCAACATTCAACTTCAGGGAAAAAATCAACTTATATTTCAAATGTGTGCACCAGTGAAAGCTTTCAAAATGAAATTGAAACTTTTCAGAAGTCAACTGTCAAAAGGTGAAATGTGTCACTTTCCCACTTGTGCACAGCGTATCCCTCAGCACAAACACGCCGAGTTAGGAGAAAAATATGCAAAGCACATCAATCTTTTGATTGAAGAATTTGATAGAAGACTTACTTTGTCTAAAGATGATGACGTACAGTTGAAGCTGATTGAAGATCCCTTTTCTGTGGATCCAGAGGAAGTGCCACGAGATTTGCAGTTGAAGGTTATTGAACTTCAATGTTCGGTAGTTTACCTAAATAAGCACAGAGAAAGCAGCCTGTGGGACTTCTACAAAAGTCTGGACGATGAAAAATACAAAAATCTTATCAAATTTGCAATGAAAACGTTCAGCATTTTTGGAAGCACTTACATATGTGAACAAACATTTTCCATCATGAACATGAATAAAAACAAGCAACGTTCTTCTCTGACTGATGACCATTTGGAAGACATTATGAAAATATCCACTTCAAATATGACCCCCAAATACGACAAGCTTGTTGCCAAAAAGAGATGTAATATCTCTCATTACATTTGCAAGGTAATTATGAAAAGTACAAATGTTTTCTTTCAACGGAACATTTTTCCATGATTCCTTAAAACAACTAAAATAATTTAAAACATTATTGTTTGCTTTAATTGAAAAATTCTTAATAAAGTATCAACCCCAAAAAAACCCTTCCTTTTCGGCCCACAGCTGTTTCGGTGGGGCGGAGCTGGGGAAGGAGATGTGTTTCAGGGGGTGTAGCAGGGTGGTTACCCTGCTCCTGCCCTGAAGGGCTTAAAACAGTCCTGGGAGAGGGCTGTGGCAGGGGAAAAGCTGGGATGATTGGGGAAGCCACTGCAGCTAGGCCATGCCCCAATCAGGCCACAGTTGGCCTGTATAAAAAGGCTGTGAGCCAGAGGCCCAGAGGAAGTCTTTCTCTGCTTGTAGAGAGAGAAGGGCCTGGCTGCTAGGGAGCTGAGCAGGGTACTGGGAGTGGAGCAGGGCTGGGGGAAGGCTAGAGGAGCTGGGGAGCTCCAGTCTGGAAAACCCCCAAGCTGTGGCCCTAGCTAAGGGCCTAAGACCAGTACCAGGGCTGCAGAGGGGCAGCCCAGCTATAGAGAGAGGCAGCAGATCCAAATCCAACTTTGCCTGTGATGAGTGGCTTATACTGCAGTCTGCCCCAGGGCACGGGGGCTAGTTAGTGACTGGCAGTAGCCTTATACTGAGGCGAGGTGGGGATTAGAGGGTTGGGAGTTCCCCAGAGAGGGGAGACTTAGAGCCAGAGTGTGGGGGTATTGCCAGGGGGCAGCACCCCAGATCAAAGGGCACTGGAATCCGGGAAGGACACGGGGCCAGCGGCAGCGGGACACCGGCCTCCAGAGAGTGCTCCAACAGCTGGATTAGCTAATTCCCGAGAAGACCAGCAGGAGGCGCCGTCGGGGTGAGTCCTGCCTGCTTACACGGGGGCTGTGCGGCGCTGGGGGGGGGTGTATTTCAGCGGGGTCAGGGGGTTTCGGCCCTCAGCTATTTTCTTTGGAGTACTATGGCCCTCGCCACTTTATGAGTTGTGCAGGACTGCTACAGGATATATTGTGGTTGCTTTCTTTCAGAAGTGTTCATTGGCCAGAAGAGGAGACAGACTGACTCTCATAGAATCATAGAATCATAGTCTCTGTAGTTGAGTGGCTAATGCACACTCCTGCAAGCTAAGCAGGGATTTTGAGGATCTAAATATTGGATTTAGGCATCAAAAGTAGTAGCTGAGTTCCTAAATCCCTTTGTGGCTCTAACACTTAGACTTTCCTAAGATGTTTGACTTAGAACTTTATGACTTTCTGATTAAAAATTTAGCACTATAGGATATCAATACAGCACATATTAAACAGATTAAGAACTGGCTAACTGACTGACCCAAAAATAGAGAGAAGATGAAGGAGGTGATATATTTTATCAAGCTTTCGAGCCACACAGAGCTCTTGTTCAGGTTTGGGAAAAATACTCTCAACGCCACAGCAAAATGCCAAGTGGAACAGATTGTTTAGTGTAAGTGGTTAGTGTGATGCTGGCAAGGTCACCATTTATAATATTTTTGATACCAATATTACAAAATTGCAATTAATTTTACAAGGTATGTCATGTAAGGTATCAGTGGAAAAGGTATGATTTGCTAAGTATGATAATCATATGTATATGTATGTATCACTTTTGTATTGTGGTATATTTGTATACCAAACTTGTGCTGTGTTTCTGGGTGACAGACCCACACAGAGTGGCATCAGCACTACCTAACCTGTTGGATGGACCATCAAGGGAAATCAGCTGTACAATGTGTGACGGGTTGGATCACAGAAACCTCCTTGGGAACTGCCAGTTGATGTGCCAAGACTACTTCTGCCCCTGCTTTCCCTCTGCCAGCCTGGGAATCCAGCACCCTATCTTACTGAACCAGACACGCCTGTCTGCTTCAACACAGATCCAGGGTCTGAACCAAGTGCCTAAAAGCTGCAGGCTTAACTGAAAACAGCTTACAGAAGTGTACTTGTCTTTAACACTCAGATGCCCAACTCCCAATGGCGTCTAAACCCAAATAAATCCGTTTTACCCTGTATAAAGCTTATACCGGGTAAACTCATAAATTGTTCGCCCTCTATAACACTGATATGCACAGCTGTTTGCCCTCCCCAGGTATTAATATATACTCTGAGTTAATTAATAAGTAAAAAGTGATTTTATTAAATACAGAAAGTAGGATTTAAGTGGTTCCAAGTAGTAACAGACTGAACAAAGTGAATTACCCAGTAAAATGAAATAAAACACACAAATCTAAACCTAATACAGTAATACAACCGAATACAGGTAAGGTCTCACCCTTAGAGATGTTTAAATAAGTTTCTTTTCTCAGACTGGATGCCTTTCTAGCCTGGGCACAATCCTTTCCCCTGGTACAGCCCTTGTTCCAGCTCAGATGGTAGCTAGGGGATTCCTCATGATGGCTCACCTTTCTTTTGTTCCACCCATTTATGTATCTTTTGCATAAGGCGGGAATCCTTTGTCCCTCTCTGGATTCCCACCCCCTCCTTCTCAATGGAAAAGCACCAGGTTAAAGATGGATTCCAGTTCAGGTGACATAATCACATGTCACTGCAAGACTTCATTACCCACTTGCCAGCATACACATATACATGGAGACTTACAAGTAAAACAGAGCCATCTGCAGACCATTGTCCTGGTTAATGGGAGTCATCAAGATTCCAAACCACCATTAATGGCCCGCACTTTGCATAATTACAATAGGCCCTCAGAGTTATATTTCAAATTTCTAGTTTCAGATACAAGAGTGGTACATTTATACAAATAGGATGATCACACTCAGTAGAGTATAAGCTTTGTAATGATACCTTACAAGAGACCTTTTGCATGAAGCATATTCCAGTTACATTATATTTACTCATTAGCATATTTTTATAAAATCATATAGACTGCAACATCACACAATGAACCCATTGAGAGAAGTCAGGGGCTACACCTGTGAATCAGCAGGATGTGTAGGGACATGCCTTTGGACAGGAGACTCCAAATGCTTTTCCATGCCAATGTGCTGTGAGCTTGTGTTTGGGACAGAGTATGTACAAGCCATGTGGCAAAGGATATAAAAGGCAGAGTGACCCTTTATCACCCCTGTAGTCATTGGACTCAAAGAGGGGGTCAGTGGGTTACAGATTGTTGTAATAAGCCATAAATCCAGTCTCTTTATTAAAATCATTATTTTTAGTGCCTACTGAAGTTATGAATTTAAATTCCCAGGCTTGTCTTTTGAAAGAGTTGTGCAGGTTTCCTGTGAGGATGAGGACTGATTGGTCAGATATAGAGTGATTGCTTGGTGAAAAGTATTCACGTGCAGGTAATAGGGTGTTTTTGTCTTTTATCATTTTCCCATGTGCGTTCATTCAAGAGTGTAGTGATTGTCTGGTAATCCAATTGAAACTATTCTCAGCTGTAGACAACCATAAAACAAAAACAGAACCAAACAAAATTGGCTTTTGGTTGTTGAAAAAAATCACTTTTCGTAACCCACAACAAATTCAATGAAAATGGATATTCTCACTTGAAAATGTCATTTTGTCTAAAAGCCCTTTCATAAAAAAAGAAAAGATAAAAAGCTTTGATGGAAAAATTTCAATTAGCTCTAATATTGAAGAAGAAGGAGGAGGAGGAAGAGGATGCCGCTCTATCTTGCATTCAGTTCAAAGGCATATGTGAATTATAGTTCTCATTTTCAAAGTGCCCTAGAGGAATTTGGCATCCCACTCGCATAGAATTTCAATGAAATTTGAGTGTCTAACTCATTTGGGCTCTTCTGAAAATACCAGCCCTAAATAATATGAACTCTTCTTACACCAAAACCCAATCAGGAACATTTTATACCATCTTCCACCCCTACAAAATCATACTTAAACTATGGAACTCATTGACACATGATATCCTTGTGGACAAGAGCTTAAAAGGGTTCAAAGTTCAAGCTATATGTGAATAGTGAGAAAATTCACATTTACCTCAAATAGCATTGAAAATGCTTAGGGGATATAAACCCTCCTACTGTAAAGCATAAATAAACTAAGGACCAGATTTTTAAAGGTATTTAGGTGCACAGTGGGCACCTAGGCTCCTAACACCCATTTCAATTAATGAGTTTCAAGTGCACAGGTGAAAATCTCACTAGGTGACTGAATACCTTTAGCAATCTGTCCCTAAATGACAGTGAGAGGAGGTAACATCCCTTATGGGCAGATTGTGCCTTAACAGATTCTTGTGGGGTTCTTGCTGTTTTCTTTGAAACATCTGGTATCGGCCACTGCCAGAAAAGGGGGGCCAGCTTTGACTGGATACTGGTTCGACCAGTTGTGACAATTCCTATGTTCTTAAGAGGTAAAATTAATTCTCCAGTGGTGCTGAGTGCCAGACAGCTGGAAGAGCACAAAGGGGATACTGCTATTAGAATAGGGCAGGACAGGAGTCATGATTCCCTCTCTCCCTGCCCCACTGTAACCCACTCCCTTCTCAGAGCTATGGATAAAACTCAGGCATTCCAACTCCCAAGCACCTACGAGACCCCCATTCTTCCCTCCTCAAGATGGGGCTAGAACTTGTGAGACCTGAATCCTAACCACACCACACTAACCACTGGACCACATTCCCTTTCCTAGTGCCACTGCCCTGAAGCATGACTCCTGACTCCCAGTACCCCTGCTCTAAATGCTAGTCACATTCCCCTCCCAGAGCTGGTGGCAGAACCCAGAAGCCCTGACTCACCGTAGCTCCATTCCACCCCATGCTGCTCTAAGGGTCGTTAGTCATCTAACGATGCAGAGTGTCAGCTAGTGGGATTTTCCAAAGCACCTAAGCAAGTTAGGTGCCTAATTCCCAGTGAACTCAAGGGTCGTTAGGTGCCTAAGTCTATTGACAATCCCATCAGATGCCTGTCTGTAGATTTAGATACCTAAACACCTTTCAAATCTGGCCCTTAAATCTCACTGGAAATGAATGGGTGGCAAGAAAAGAACCCCCGAGTCCTGGCTACTCTGACCACTTCCTCATGTACCCTTCCCAGACACAGGGACAGGACCCAAGTCTCCAGGGACTTTCTACCTCTCAGAGGCCAGGCAAATATCCAGTTTGTCCCTGTGTAAGAACTGTTTGTGCATGCAGCTCTCCATTTAACTCTGCACCCCAGGAAACTTTGACATACGCCGCTTGGCTCAGCCATTAGCAACTGTTATACTGAAAAATCTCAGTTTACTTTCTAATGACGTCCCATGGAACCAAACTGCCATCTGCTTAGACCCCAGAGCGGCCACTTTCTTCAGCACACCCGGTAAAACTCAGCTGGATTTCAGGAACTGTTTGATCCTAGAACCTGTGTTGGAGGGAGGGTTAAAATCTGATATATAGGGTGATTTTTCAGCCTGAGTTCACTTTGGAATGAGACCTTTTCTTTGTGCATCATGACAGTGCTGAACAGCTCTGAGCCGTGACTTCCCCAGGGCATCCTTCATCCTTCAGAGAACTGAGGGCGCAAACACAGCAAGTACTGTGATGATATATGTTATTCTGTGGGGGAGGAAGTGTGGCCTAGTGGATAGCACCGTGGCCGCAACTCACCGTACCTGCGTTCTATTTCCAGTCTGCAGTGGCCTTCTCCGTGATGCCTTGGACCAGCCACTTCACCACTCTGTCCCTCAGTTTCTCCTTTTGTAATATAGAGATGAGGATACTGATCTCTTTGGTAAAGTGCTTTGAGATTGACTACTGAAAAGTGTTACATAAGGGCTGAGTGTTACTGCTTTAAGAAATTATGGGAAATGTGCAAGGTAATACTAAGGATACAGGCATTTGTATGGCAGGGGAAATGCTCAGACACTAAATTCAGGCACAGTAAATCTGGCTTTAGCACATGATATTTTAGCTTTGGAGCTGGCTGAGGAACTAACAGCATTTTCATTTAAAGTTTTGAAATTTTAAACTTTCTTTTTTTTTTTACAATTTTTAATAATACATTTGAAAATATTGATGAAAACATTCTCAGACACTGGGATCCATGCCGGGAATATTAGCAATGTGCTTTGCATAGGCACAGGAACGGCTTTAAATGAATAGAAACAAGGAGGTTTACACTCCAGGGCAGACTCACTGTCACTTTGGCTGAGATTTTCAAAGGTGTATACTCAACCCCCATTCGTTTCACCAGGAATTTGGCATACCAGTCCCCTAGATACCCAGGAAAATCTCAGCCTTTGTATTTGTAATCATGTATTTAAACGATTTCTAGCACCTCCATAGCTGCAGTACATGAGCATTTCAAGATATTTTAAGTATTTGACACAGTCAAATGAGGTAAGGAAGTAGCATTATCCCCATTGGGATGGTAAACTGAGGCACAGAGAGGCTAAGGGCCAGACTTCTAAAGGTGGTCAGACCCCTAAAATGCAGATAGGTGCCCAGTGGGATTTTCAGAAGTGGTCAGCTGCCTTAAGAAGTCTGAACACCTTTAAAAATCTGCTGTAAGTGACTCGTGTAAGGTTGGACAGGGCGTGTGTGACAGCGCAGGAAATGAAACCTGCTTTTCAGCAGTGGCAGGCTGCTATCCTAAGGACTCAATCATCCTTCCTCATCTGCTGACAGGATAGGGCTGATGCTGATTGACCCAGCACATGCTGGGCCCATAGCAACGTCCCTGATGTCTCGCCCAGTGCTCTGTGTTAAGCTGATTTCTGTGCAGTGGCGTGGAGTGTCCAATGGAAATGTCCCCTCTTGCAGTAGCCAGTGGGCCAGGCACAACTTCCACTGGTCAGTGGCAGGTGCTGTTTGGAGAGGCGTTGTTCCAAGAGGGAAGTGGGACAGAGTGATTCAATACCAGGCTGGTCTCACACAGGATGCTGGTGGTGGAACAAGGAACTGAATGCTGGTTTGCCAAATCCCAGCCTAGTGCTCTAAGCCTTAGACCACCCTTCCCAACTAAGTAATAAGAGTTTAACCCAAACAGTGAAATATCTGCTGGTTTCAGGGAGGGGTGGTTCCCATGGGGGGATGGGAATGGAAGTTTTCTCCCCAGGCCTGTGCAATGGCTGCAGTCTGTAAACTTAAAACTTTTGACATCTCAAACCTTTTTTTAATACAATGTTTTAATACAACGTTCTCAGAAAGCTGCTTCACAAAAGGGCTGTCAGAACTTGGGAGAGAGCTGGTAGCAGCCTGCGGCCCCTAGCGCCAGCCTGGGTAGCTCTTCCCTTTAGGGGTGTGAACTGAGCTGGGGTGTTCCCCAAACCAAGGACCTACAGAAAAGCCGAGTCTGTGATGGGGCCAGGGAGGGAGGGGGGAGATGAAATGAGGGGTTTGTAATTATGAAGGCAGGTAACTCAGCAGGAGCCTTCACTGTCCTTAGTATCCAGCGTCATCATGTGACTAGTTCTAGCTGACTCCTGCTTCCCATGAAACAGGGCCCCTATTCTGCACCGCCGTGTGGGGGTTTAATCTGTGGGGAACTTGGAGCTGGGGAGGGAGAACTGGTCAACACCCATTGGGAGCTGCAGATAGAAGCAGAGTGAGTTACCCAATAGGGGCTTCTTTCTTTCTTTCTTTCTTTCTTTCTTTCTTTCTTTCTTTCTTTCTTTCTGTGATCAGTTAAAACATATTTAAAATTATTTTTTATAAATTATTTTTGAATAAACAGATGTTGAAAGTTACAGAAAGGTAAATGTCTCCAAATACTGCAACCTTTCACTGGACCTCCAATAGAATTATGTAACCACACCATTTTACAATTGGACAAAGCTGCAAGACCAGACAATACAAATCCAGAAAGTACTACATAGACACAACAAATTAGGGTAGGGATAACAGATTAAAATAGGAAAAGACATACATGAACAGAGAGAGGAAGGCAGGATGAGTCTGGAGAGGTAAAAAGATGAGGGGTAGGTGGAATGGAGGTCTATTGTTCTTTGAACCATCTCAACATTTTTTTTTATCCAAATGTATCTCAAAACAGGTCCATGTGTCTTTGAATTCATACCATTGCTCTCTGCTGTGATAAGCTAGTCTTGCTTTGGTTGCTTAATGTTTAATTTGCTTTATGGCTTCAAATAATTTAATTAATACCTGAGAGCACTTTACACAATCCCTGGTATGAATTTATATTTTGCTGAGGAATGTTAATGCTCATAAAATGCTATTAATACACCTGATATTCAGAAAAGCATCCCTATCCCAGTCAGCATTTAATCACATGATTAAAGTTAGATATGGGCTGAAATGCCATTACTGTTGATGGGAGTTAAGCACACACTTAAAATGAAGCATGTACTTACACACTTTGTTTAAGAGGGATGGATTTAGTCCCGAGTTTCATTTCTTCCCTGAATCAGGACCAGTTGGATTAGTCTAAATACAGTTTCTGGAGGGTGGAGAGAAACTAGTTACCAGTACTTTTGCAACTTAAAATAATGGCCAGTCAGAATTTCATGACAGCAAAAAGCCTCTGAATGCAGAGAGTCTGACTGCTGACAGGAGCCAAAAGGCACCACCCAGCAGTATAGAGTCTATGAGACACAGTTCTGCAGTCCTGATTCCAACCATAAGGTGGCAACAGTAAACAAAAACTCTGAGCAGGTCTTATTCCCTTTCGCCCCTTATTCTCAGTGGGGCACATACACACCAGCTAGCATTGACCTAAAATGGGATTTTTCAAAAGTTTAAAAAGGCCAGATTTTCAAAGGTATTTGGGCACCTAAAGATGGAGATTGCTTCCTAGTGGGATTTGCAAAAGTGAATATTTTTATTAACTTGATACATGTAAGATACAGTAAAACCAGGTTTCAAAATTCATTTTTAATCTTCACTGGAAAGAAAACAAGACCTTGCAAAACAAACAAACAAACAAACAAAAGAGAACCCCACCCCAGAATAGCAAATATCCCACCTTCCCTCTTTATACCACCCCCTCCACTTGCAGAAGCCAGAATTCATTATAGAAGTATGTGAGCTTCCAGCATAATGGTGTGGCCAAAAGGGCCAACGTTTTTCATGGGTGGGAAATTCCATTTTCTGATGAGTTACAAGTTTTTGTTCACTGAAAAAAAACATGTTAATAAACTTCTGACATGAATCCCAATGAGTGTTCACATACGTGATTTAATAAATTATTAGGTTTTTTTTAGTTCTAATCCCATAGTCACCAGACTCCACTCACTCCTGGAAAAGGCATAAAACCCAGACATCCTGACTAATTTTTTCCTGTGCTAACCCCTGATTCAGATTTCTCTTCCAGTGCCATGAACACAGCCCAGGCCAGTCAATTTTCCAATTTTCCACTTATTTCCATGTATCCCAAATAGGGTGACCGGACAGCAAGTGTGAAAAATCAGGAAGGGGGTGGGGGGCAATAGGAGCCTATATAAGAAAAAGACCTAAAAATCAGGACTGTCCCTATAAAATCGGGACATCTGGTCATCCTAATCCTCATATCAACCTCAGTCTAGTCAGCACAGGAGGGTATTTCCAAAGCCTGTTGAGTTTCCATGGCTAAAATAAAGACATAAAAAAAAGAAACACTCCATGAATTTATTAATGACTCCTGAGACAGAATCCCCAAATCACACTCTCTTGATTCTGCCCAGGAAAGCGAAAGGGATTTCAGAGATTCTTTGTTTCTAACACCAGTCTTAGATCGGAGGTCAGATATTATACAAAAAAATGTTTTCTGGGGCTTTTTCTCTATGGATCCAGGTCCCCTTCCCCTGCCTGTTGGGAGAGCAAAGATCAGCTTTGAGATCACTGATGCAATTGTTTGGAGACAGCCAGCTCTGGGATGACAGACACAGCAGCTTGTGGAAGGTAACACTGGGGATATGCCTTATTATTGTGTGTGGGGGGGTAGAGACTGTGATAATAAGGAAGGCAAATCTGTTTGGGGAGGTAACATTTATCACTGATAGATCCTTTTCTATTCTAAAGAGGTTATAGATATTGGTTGGTGCTTTCAGAAGAGTCTAAGTCAGTTAAGAGGATAATAGCCCAGAGACCCATTACTGCCATCACTGTCTGAAGCCTTTGCATGACCAAGTCACTAGTCTGCTCCTACAGCAGGGGCTGTAGGATGCTCAGATCTGAAATCCATTATCTCTGGGGCAGGTTAGAGATGGAATGTGAAAATGAGAAAGGGACAAGAGAAGTGCCTGGATATGCAGAGTGAAATCCCCACTGTGGACTTTTTTTTTGTTATTTCTGTTCCATTTCAGGTATATTTTAAATACACAAAATGGACTACAGAACCTCACCACTACAGTGACAGAATTTGTCCTCCTGGGACTTACCCAGAGTCCTGACCTGCAGATATTCCTCTTCATCATCTTCTTCATAGTCTACCTGACAACCTGGCTGGGAAACTTCACCATCATCACCACAGTGATCACTGACCACCGGCTCCACACCCCCATGTACTTCCTTCTGGCCAACCTGGCTTTCCTAGATGTCAGTGACTCATCAGTCACTGCTCCCAAATTGCTGTTGGGTCTTCTCACCCAGCGCAAAACCATCTCATTCAATGAGTGCATCCTTCAGATGTTCTTCTATCACTTCATCGGGGGTGCAATGGCATTTTTCCTTGTGGGGATGACAATTGATCGGTATGTGGCCATCTATAAACCATTGAAATACTTGATTATCATGAACCAGAGTATGTGCATGGGGCTTGTGGCATTGGCATGGCTGGGTGGATTCACTCACTCTGCTGTTCAGATGGGGCTGCTCCTCCAGCTACCATTCTGTGGGTCGAAAGTCCTGGACAATTTCTATTGTGATGTCCCACAAGTCATCAAACTGGCCTGCACTGACACCCATGTGGTTGAGCTGCAGATGGTCTTCAATGGTGGAGTGCTCCTTGTGGTCGTATTCATCATTCTGCTCATTTCCTACATTATCATCTTAGTCAAGATCAGGACACACGTCACAGACGGGAAGCACAAGGCTCTGTCCACCTGTGGAACCCAGATTGTCGTGGTGTGTTTAATATTCATACCCAGCATCTTCATCTACGCTCGGCCCTTCAAGAAGTTCACCCTGGACAAGGTGGTCTCAGTCATTTACACTGTAATCACCCCAATGCTGAACCCGATGATCTACACGCTGAGAAATGCTGAGATGAAAAAGGCCATCAGGAGACTGATAAGCAGAATGCTGTTCTCAGGGAAGAAACTAAAGACATAATTTATTTTTGAATGATCATTACTATTAGAAACCAGACCTCAAAATATCAGAGAGGGGATGTATATGCTATGTGAAGTGTGTATCCCATCAAAAGAGATCACATCCTGCACACTCGTGAAAAATTGTTTCATAAATAAGTCACAGACCAAGGGCCATAATCTCCATTGAAGTCTGCGTAACCAGCTGGTGTAAATCAGCATAGTTCTAATGGAGTGAATGGATCATATCCCCAGCTGGTGTAAATCAATGTACAGTAATTGCATTGGAGCTAGTAGACCATAGGCCCAGCTGTCACAGTGCACAACTCTATTGAAATCAATGGCAGGATTACCCAGCTACTGTAAGTCAACCACGGCTCCATTGGAGTCTACTGGCCAGATCCCCAGCTGATGAAATTCAGTGCCCTATGAATATTTTCCAACAGCTGAAGAGTTGACCCAGAGAATTTTCATTAAAAAAAAATATTCCATGAATGACTTCAATGACACGGGGTGTGGGGGAAGGAATCATAAAGATCATAGTCTTCTCAGGAGGACAAAAAAAATTTCAAATACATTGAATTTTTTTTGACATAAATAATTTTTAACTGTTATGAGGCTTTTAATATAGAATATTCCAATAGATAATATGGGCATTCAAATATTTTATGGTTTATCCTTTTCTCTCTTATAAAAATATACAGCTTATTTGTGTTTCCCATAGGACAAGTCAGCAGTATGATTTAATAAAATTCAGTCTTTACTTTTACCAAAAATTAGTGGGATTTGTTTGTTTGTTTTAATACAAAGTTTCTTTTTTTTTATTTCTATCTTTACAGGTTCAACCAAAGCTGTCTTTTAGTCTTTGATTGTCTTTTCCCCTAATCCTGATATAAAATATATATTTATAAACAAAGTTATTAAATTTTTAATGGAAATTGTTTTTGTTAAAAAGTGTTTTTTATGTTAAGTGTTTACCAGAAGCTGGGAATGGGTGTCAGGGGATGGATCACTTGATGATTGCCTGTTCTGTTCATTCCCTCAGAAACACCTGGCATTGGCCACTGTTGGAGGACAGGATGCTGGGCTAGATGGACCTTTGGTCTGACCGAGTCTGGCTGTTTTTATGTTCTTATTTTTATTGAAAATTGGGAAATAAACATTTTCATACAATTTCCAGATTTTCAGAGAAAAAACAAGAAATGAAAAAAAAAAATCTTCTTTCATTTACTTATTCCTTGGGTGTGTGTGTTTTTCTTACCTCCTTTCTCCTTCTCTTATGCCTTTTTCCTTGGAGAAAGAGAAAAAACTAAAAAAAGAGAAAAAGTGGAGAGAAGTAAGAAAAAGAGGAATACTGGAAAAAAAACTAATAATTTTAGATAAAAATATCATTAATATTTATTTAAAAAATAACTTTTTTCCAAAACCTTGGCAATAAAACAGTTTTGAAACTGTTTGATAATCTTGTGATTATTTTTCTTTTCCAATCAACTCAAAATGTATAACTTGAAGTCGTTAAAATGCAGCCCCACTGTGAAATCTAATTAACTAACCAAAAAATTCTTCTTACACCACAGATCTGTAATCCAGGGATATCAGAGTTGAATTGTCAGGACCACATTTTGAATTTTTACCCCTACTATCTCCATGGAGCCAACAGAGCTCTGGGATGGTGGCTGGGTGCTTTTTCCTGCTGAAATATCAAGAGAATTATTAACTTATTTCCAGCCTATGACACCTGTGACAAACCATTGACTCATCAGGGACGCCCATGGCTGGGAATGGGACACTGGGGTCACTGAGGGCAGGATGTTACAGGGAGTGGGATTCACCGGGGTTACCAAAGGTAGGACGTCAAGGGGATGAGGTTGCACAAGTGTTATTGAGGTCCTGGGTTTTTAATGTACCATTATCTACAATTCCCATGAAGCACCATGTCCCACAGGGTCACAGCACCGAGCCAGGCCTGTTAATTAATTTATCCTCACATCTCCACGGTGAGGTAGGGATGATCTGTCCCCCTAATTTACAGAGGGGAGACTGAGGCACAGAGGGCCTTATTGTCAAAGATATTTAGAACCCTAAAGGCACCTAACCTATTTAGGCACTTTTGTAAATCCCAAGAGGCATGTATATACCTTTAGAAATCTGGCCAAGGTAGACCCGCCGACAGCAATTCCGGGCCCCAGGGCAGAATAGTCAATGGGACTCCATGCCTTCACAAGCCACACCCACGCAGGCATGCTCCACCTGACAATTGGGCCTGTGCTGGCTGGTACCCAGCGAGCTGCCAGCTGTGCTGCTGGGAGCTCTTCTCCAGCATGGCCAGGGCTTCCACATGCCCACCCAGCAGGGTTGCCAACTGTCTAATCATGCAAACACAAAGACCCTTGCCCCACCCCTTTCCTGAGACCTCCCCCTCACTCTATCCCCCCTCCTTCCATCGCTCGCTCTCCCCTACCCTCACTCACTTTCACCAGGCTGGGGCAGAGGGTTGGTGTGTGAGGTGCAGGCTCTGGGAGGGAGTTTGGGTGTGGGAGGGGGTGAGGGGTGCAGGATCTGGGATGGAGTTTGGGTGCAGGAGGGGCTGAGGGGTGCAGGATCTGGGATGGAGTTTGGGTGCATGAAGGGGTGTAAGTTCTGGGAGGGAGTTTGTGTGCAGGAGGGGGTGAGGGGTGCAGGCTCTGGGAGCAGGGCCGGCCCACAACATTTTGGCACCTGAGGCAGGGAGCTCAAATGACGCCCCAATGCCCCCTCGCTTGGACCAAAACTTTGAAAGGTCTCAATTCTGCCTTCTTCCTCTTCTACTCCTTTCATGGTACTGCTCTGCTACCTACCCCAATAAAGGAGAACTAACAACTTAAAATGCCTTGTTCAAAAATTTTAAGTAACACTTAACTTTTAAACGCCTGAACTTTTCTTGTCTGCATAGTAAACACTGGCATTTTTATCTGTTTGAATAATCAAAGTGGTGCTTTCCGTGCCTTCTTGGTTGCAAAGATTTGAACTGCTTCCTGCTGAAGGTCCACAGTCTGGGCCAGCTCATGCTCTATTGAGATGGTTGCAAGGCCGACCAGCCTCTCCTGTGTCATTGTGGAGCGCAGATGTGTTTTTATTAACTTCAGCTTGGAGAAGCTGCGTTCTCCACTGGCAACTGTTACAGGCAGTGTTAGAAGTATGCACAGAGCAACAAAAGCATTTGGAAAGAGGATGGTCATCTTATTTGTGCACGCATATTCCAGAACAGCCTTTGGAATTGATCCTGCTGAAATGTATCTTGAAAGGGTTTTCAGTTCATCACCTAAATCACTCGCATCAATATCGTGCATGTCATCATGTGTCAACACTGTCTCTAGTGCCCTGCATTGCTGGTGTAGGTCTTCTTCAGGTATAGTGAGGAGTTTTGGAATATCATACAACATCCCAAATATACTGATGTGTTCCTTGAGCTGCATGAAACGTTCTTCACCTAACTATATTGCACAATCTAGCACCTGGTTAAAGAATTCAACTCTGAATTGTTGTTTAGGGTCTCTTATGGGATTATCCCGTGCCTCGTAATCAAAATGTCTTCTTCTTCGGTGAATCTTCTATTCTTGAATGGGTGGGAAAATAGCTTCAGTGTGAAGTTCCTCTGCCAACTTCTGTGCACTCTTCAGAAGGTTTTGAAATCCCTCATCTGGCTGGTAAGACTGTAGTTATGACTTTGCTTTGTCCAGTTGTTCCATTGCTCCAGATATATCAAGGTCAACACCTTGGAGTCTCTTGCTTACAATATTTATTTCAAACAGTATGTCATGCGACAACACTAAGCCACACAGACATTTGAAGTTATATATGTTTCTGGTGATTCCATTTCCCTCTGCCACTGTTCTCCCACAAATAGTACCTGTCATAGCATTATCCTCCAAAATGGCAATATGGCATCATCTATCTTCCCAATTTGGTGTTTGATAGGCTTTATTGCCTCCACTCGACTTTCCCATAATGTGGCATTCAGTGGTTTCAGTGTCAGAGAGGATGTTCCCAGATGTTGCTTCAAAATTTGCCATTGATGAGTTGATGCAGAGAAAAATACATAGATGTTTTGAATTATATTAAAAAATTCAGCAGCCTCACTAGAAGCTGATGCTGCATCACTGACCACCAAGTTCAGTGAATGAGAACTGCATGGGACAAAAAAAGCATGAGGATTTAACTCTCGGATCCGTGTCTGCACACCTCTGTTGTTTCCTCCCATGTTTGTACCATTATCGTAGCCCTGACCTCTCATGTCAACTATCGCAATTCCCGTATCTTCCAGCTTTTTAAGAAGCACATTTGTCATACCAGATCCTGTTACTACATCATCAGTGTTATCAATTGACATCATCAATGTCAATAAATTCTAGAAAATGGTCTCTGACGGTCACCATTTCAGGGACATTTTCACTAGGTTCTACTGTTGTTACAGAACGCACCATTAAAGTCATTTGTTCCGTATGGCTGATGTCAGGTGTGCAGTCCAGAATAACAGAGTAATATCTTGCTGACTTCAGATCTGCCACAATCTTCTGTTTGACTTTTGTTGCCAAACAGTAACAGTATGATCTCATTTTGAATTGTTTTTCCAAGGTAGTGGTGTGTACATTTCTTGGGTGGTGACTCTTCTTAGATGCTCCTGGAGTACAGCATCAAACTCAGCCATCAGCGCTACAATTTTAAGGAAGTTTCCATTGTTTGGCACATACAGCTGATCTGAAGTGCCAAGCAGTGCTAGATTTTGGGTAGCAAGCATTCTCACGATGGCAATGAGCCTTTTCAGAACATTTTGCCAGTAAAGAGACTGATGCAATCTTCTCTTTATGCTGATCACCTATGGTGGCCTTTAACCTTAGTCTCATCTCAAGATCTTTCCACCTATGGTGACCTCCCAGAAAACACCATCCTAGCCACCATGGATGTAGAGGCTCTCTACACAAACATCCCACACACAGATAAATAAATTATAAATTAAATAATAATTAAATTAATGGAGATATCCCATCTCCTAGAACTGGAAGGGACCTTGAAAGGTCATCGAGTCCAGCCCCCTGCCTTCACTAGCAGGACCAAGTAGTGATTTTGCCCCAGATCCCTAAGTGGCCCCCTCAAGGATTGAACTCACAACCCTGGGTTTAGCAGGCCAATGCTCAAACCACTGAGCTATGTCAGGAACAGTATCCCTGATGATGACACAGCACAACTTGTTGCTGAGCTCTGTGACTTTATCCTCATGAACAATTATTTCAAATTTGGTGACAATATATACCTCCAGACCAGTGGCTCCGCTATAGGCACCCGCATGGCCCTACAATATGCCAACATTTTTATGGCTGACCTGGAACAACGCTTCTTCAGCTCTCGTCCACTCACGCCCCTTCTCTACCTACGCTACATTGATGACATCTTTATCATCTGGACCCATGGGAAGGAGACCCTGGAAGAATTCCACCATGATATCAACAGCTTCCACCCCACCATCAACCTCAGCCTGGACCAATCTACAGGGGAGGTCCACTTCCTAGACACCACAGTACAAATAAGCAATGGCCACGTTAACACCACCCTATACCAAAAACCCACCGACCGCTTCGCCTACCTTCATGCCTCCAGCTTCCACCCCGGACACACCACACGATCCATCATCTACAGCCAAGCGCTGAGGTACAACCGCATCTGCTCCAACCCCTCAGACAGGGACCAACACCTACAAGATCTTCACCAAGCATTCTCAAAACTACGATACCCACACAAGGAAATAAACAAACAAATCAACAGAGCCAGACGTGTACCCAGAAGCCTCCTGCTACAAGACAGGCCCAAAAAATAAACAAACAGAACTCCACTGGCCAACACCTACAGTCCTCAGCTTAAACCTCTCCAACGCATCATCAGTGATCTACAACGAATCCTGGACAATGATCCCTCACTTTCACAGACCTTGCGAGGCAGGCCAGTCCTCGCCCACAGACAACCTGCCAACCTTAAGCATATTCTCACCAGCAACCACGCACCGTACCATAACAACTCTAACTCAGGAACCAGTCCATGCAACAAACCTCGATGCCAACTCTGTCCACATATCTACACCAGCAACACCATCACAGGACCTAACCAGATCAGCTACAACATCACCGGCTCATTCACCTGCACGTCCACCAATGTTATATATGCCATCATGTGCCAGCAATGCCCCTCTGCTATGTACATTGGCTAAACTGGACAGTCACTACGCAAGAGGATAAATGGACACAAGTCAGATATCCGGAATGGCAATATACAAAAACCTGTAAGAGAACACTTCAACCTCCCTGGCCATACATAGCAGATGTAAAGGTAGCCATCTTACAGCAAAAAAACTTCAGGACCAGACTCCAAAGAGAAACTGCTGAGCTTCAGTTCATTTGCAAATTTGACACCATCAGATCAGGATTAAACAAAGACTGTGAATGGCTATCCAACTACAGAAGCAGTTTCTCCTCCCTTGGTGTTCACACTTCAACTGCTAGCAGAGCACCTCACCCTCCCTGATTGAACTAACCTCGTTATCTCCATACTGATTTATACCTGCCTCTGGAAATTTCCATTACTTGCATCTGAAGAAGTGAGATTCTTACCCACAAAAGCTTATGCTCCCAATACTTCTGTTAGTTTTAAAGGTGCCACAGGACCCTCTGTTGCTTTCCACCTATGGAATGCTCTCTGGTGATTTGCTGCTTTCTCATGGCATGCTAGATTTCTAGCCAGATTTTCCCAGTCCTTTGTTCCTGTAGAACCCAATGTGGCTGGAACATTAGACTGGAAGAGTTTGCAACAAAAACAGTATGCAGCATTCTGGGTTTTGAGTACATAAGCCATGGCCTCTCCACTTTGTCACCATTGGGGATTTCACACCAGTAATGTGTTGGATGGAAACTTCTATTTTCATTGTCTTTGGGAACATGAAGTTTTTCACTTGCTGTGGCCCATACAGTACAAGGAAGTCCCTCAGGCTACTGCTCAAGTGGGTCCACAGTCCTGGATCATCTAGACTTAAGGAACTAAACTCAGAAGCAGCTGTTTCTTGCACCTCCACCACACTCGTCTCTGATCTACACTTTTCTTCAGGAATGTGCATGGTTACTTCCATTTGAGATGGAAATATGGATGCTGCAGTAGCTGACAGGTCACCTGCACTCTGACTATCTAGAAGATCAGGCATCTCCTCACCACTCACATCCTCACTGGGGACAGAAGGCTGACTGTGAACATTTGTGTCTGTGTATCTCAGGAGAGCTCCTTCCTGCTTAGATAGAAAAGCTTCCTTTGCTTTCTTTCTTTTTCTGAATGCTGCCCCAGAGGGGTGTTTTCTTCTTTCACTCATGACTGCTGTTCTGTGCCAGCTATAGTGGCTCTCAACACTCAGTTGAAGGGGACAAATAAGCAAGCTGGTAGCAGGGCCTGAGTGAGGGAAGATATCAGTGTCTTAAGGGCCTAACTGGCTCCTACTACTTCAGTTGACTGCCTGTTCTCCTCAAGTGGGTTCAGGGAAGCAGCAGGAAACAGGAAGCTCTCTGAGAAGCTGGGGTTAATCAGTCCAGGCTCCTGGGGGTGCTAGAGAGGTACATAAGAGGCTCCTCCTCCTCTCACTCCCTGCATCTCCTGCTGCTTTCTGTTATTCCCTCTCACCTTTTTTCCTGCCTGCCTGTTATGTCTCTTGTGCCCTCCTTCCTCCAACACAGCACTCCAGCATCTCTGTGCATCTAGAACAGAGAGAATACATATGCACCAGCAGCAGACACAATTTTCTGCACTCTGTGTCCTAGTGGCGGCACTCCCCCCCCCCCATAGTCTGGCACCTCACGGGGCCGCCTCAGTTCACTTCATGGTAAGGCCAGCTCTGGATGCAATCTGTTTATGCAGTACTAAAAATCCAGGCTAACTCCACTGAAATCTGTGGAGTTACTATAGGGTTACAGCAGCATGAATTAGATCACAACATATCTATCTATCTATCTAATGTCAGAGATTTATACTGCCACAATCACTGTGCTGAGTGCCTTTCACATAAAATTCAGTAACCATAGCTGAATCCATTGCAGACTTCATGGAGTCTCTGCCTCTTCTTTTATTATGGGGTAAAACAATCTGCTTGGAGTGTGAGAGTTTTGTTTGTGTGTGTGGAAGAATGGGATATGGTGATATCAAACTTTCAAATTTCCATTGTACTTGATGTGCAAAGTCTGTTCTTGGTCAAGGGAAGCCTATTGGGTAGGTTTCCAAACAGCTGCCCTGCCCAGGAAAGGTTAGATTCAGATCAATGTGTGTCATTTTTGTTACATTGCTTAATAAAGTCAGTTTGACCCTGGATAATGGGGCCAAATGTTGATCTCATTAAAGTTGTTGGTACAAAGGTTGGAGAGTTGCTATGTAATATTTTCTCTTACGTTATGCTTTTTTCCTGCTATGGTATGTTAATCGTAGAGTGCTTGGCGAAGGCTGTCTGGTCACTCAAGTCACTGCAGGTCACAGCTCCTGAGGGAAGAACATCAGATACCCAACACAATTGGAGCAGCTGAGAAATCAAAGGTGGCACACAGCATGAAGTAGCCTGGGGACCCATTTAAGAGTGGGATAGCCTTGGAACCATAGGGTCTGAAAGGACTGCAAGGGTCATTTAATCTAACCCTTGCAAAATGCAGGATTTGTTGTGTCTAAACCATCTGTCAAGGCTGATTCCCCACTCTGGCACTTTGAGTGCAGAACGTGGGGGCCTGCAAGGATTCTAAAAATTAATACTGGCCACTCCAGACTTGTATTAAACTCCCAAGGTTACAGCTTTTCTCTGACCTTCTATGCCAAATATCATAGAATCATAGAATCATAGAATATCAGGGTTGGAAGGGACCTCAGGAGGTCATCTAGTCCAACCCCTTGCTCAAAGCAGGACCAATTCCCAACTAAATCATCCCTGCCAGGGCTTTGTCAAGCCAGGCCTTAAAAACCTCCAAGGAAGGAGATTCCACCACCTCCCTAGATAAAGCATTCCAGTGCTTCACCACTCTCCTAGTGAAATAGTGTTTCCTAATATCCAACCTAGACCTCCCACACTGCAACTTGAGACCATTACTCCTTGTTCTGTCATCTGCCACCACTGAGAATAGCCGAGCTCCATCCTCTTTGGAACCCCCCCCTCAGGTAGTTGAAAGCAGCTATCAAATCCCCCCCCCCCATTCTTCTCTTCTGGAGACTAAACAATCTCAGTTCCCTCAGCCTCTCCTCATAAGTCATGTGCTCCAGACCCCTAATCATTTTTGTTGCCCTCCGCTGGACTCTTTCCAATTTTTCCACATCCTTCTTGTAGTGTGGGACCCAAAACTGGACACAGTACTCCAGATGAGGCCTCACCAATGTCGCATAAAGGAGAACGATCACTTCCCTCGATCTGCTGGCAATGCCCCTACTTATACAGCCCAAAATGCCATTAGCCTTCTTGGCAACAAGAGCACACTGTTGACTCATATCCAGCTTCTCGTCCACTGTGACCCCTAGGTCCTTTTCTGCAGAACTGCTACCTAGTCATTTGGTCCCTAGTCTGTAGCAGTGCATAGGATTCTTCCGTCCTAAGTGCAGGACTCTGCACTTGTCCTTGTTGAACCTCATCAGGTTTCTTTTGGCCCAATCCTCTAATTTTTCTAGGTCCCTCTGTAGCTGATCCCTACCCTCCAGCGTATCTACCACGCCTTCCAGTTTAGTGTCATCTGCAAACTTGCTGAGAGTGCAGTCCACACCATCCTCCAGATCATTAATAAAGATATTAAACAAAACCGGCCCCAGGACTGACCCTTGGGGCACTCCGCTTGAAACCGGCTGCCAACTAGACATGGAGCCATTGATCACTACCCGTTGAGCCCGACGATCTAGAAGGCTTTCTATCCACTTTACAGTCCATTCATCCAGCCCATACTTCTTTAACTTGGCGGCAAGAATACTGTGGGAGACCATATCAAAAGCTTTGCTAAAGTCAAGAAATAACACATCCACTGCTTTCCCCTCATCCACAGAGCCAGTTATCTCCTCATAGAAGGCCACTGGGGGCTATGGGAAGTGACGCGGGCCGAGGGATGTGCTGGCCGCCACTTCCCGCCACCCCAATTGGCATAGAGTGGCGAACCGCGGCCAGTGGGAGCTGCGATCGGCTGAACCTGCGGACCCGGCAGGTAAACAAACTGGCCTGGCCCACCAGCGTGCTTACCCTGGTGAGACGCGTGCCAAAGGTTGCTGATCCCTGTTCTATGGGTAGATGCTGCCACCCCCCAAGGGCAAAATCCCTTTGAGAATCCAGGAAGACTCACTTGGGAATTCCTTCCTGTGGGGTACCCTCAAGCCCTTTCACCCCCCCAGGGAAGAGCTGAGAAAGAAAAAACAAAAGAAATCAGCTGTTGCCACCAGTTAATTAAATAAACCCTGTGCACAAACATCTTAAGACACAGAACTCCAATCCTGTTCTTAAAAAAGGTAAATTTTATTAAAAGAGAAAGAAAGAAAATACATCTGAAAACTCAGGATATTACTAGATTTAAAAAAAAAGCAATTACAAGAAGAATCCCATTCACTGTTACAGACTAGGGACCGAATGGCTAGGAAGCAGTTCTGCAGAAAAGGACCTAGGGGTTACGGTGGACGAGAAGCTGGATATGAGTCAACAGTGTGCCCTTGTTGCCAAGAAGCTGTAAATTGTTCCACTTCACTGCAGTTCTGTAACCATATGGGAACCAATCCTGTCTGTGTTCTGTGCACATCCAAAATTCCTGCTGAATGACCCGCGCTGGGAGTGAGTTACCAGTGACCCAGGACTGCGGTGGAAGGAGGATGCAGTGCGGGGGGGAGAGCCCAGGGCTGGGGAGGGGGGGCAGCCAAAAAATTTTTTGCTTGGGGCAGCAAAAAACCTAGAGCCGACCCTGGGTGGAATCTCCTTCCTTAGAGGTTTTTAAGGTCAGGCTTGACAAAGCCCTGGCTGGGATGATTTAGTTGGGAATTGGTCCTGCTTTGAGCAGGGGGTTGGACTAGATGACCTCCTGGGATTTGATAGCAGCCTTCAAATACCTGAAGGGGGGTTCCAAAGAGGATGGAGCTCGGCTGTTCTCAGTGGTGGCAGATGATAGAACTAGGAGCAATGGTCTCAAGTTGCAGTGGGGGAGGTCTAGGTTGGATATTAGGAAACACTATTTCCCTAGGAGGGTGGTGAAGCACTGGAATTGGTTACCTAGGGAGGTGGTGGAATCTCCATCCTTAGAGGTTTTTAAGGCCCATCTTGACAAAGCCCTGGCTGGGATGATTTAGTTGATGTTGGTCCTGCTTTGAACAGGGAATTGGACTAGATAACCTCCTGAGGTCTCTTCCTACTCTAATCTTTTATGAATCTATGATTCTAAGTGCCCCCTCAGATTTTGGCGAGTGCTGAGCTGCCCTTGCAGGGTTTGCTCTGCTTGTCTATTGGTGAGAGATGAGGACTCTGTCCTTCTCCTGCTGAGCCTCCCCCCAGCAGCTGGACCCGGGTAGGGAGCGGAGGGAACAGGACAGAGCAGCTTCTCAGAAGGTGGCTGCTCCCCTGTGCAATGTGGTGGCTGCCTGAGTGAGAGCTCAGCTGGGGATGCAGCAGTTGCCTGCCCCCTCCTTTCCCTACCTGGCTGCCAGGGAGTTAGGCCAAGCAAGCCGGAAATGTGTTGAGGCGGGTGAGGAGGGACAGCAGGAGATAGATAGAGCTCCCCCACACACAGGTAACTCTGGTGGGGAGAGCGTGGTGACCCCGGGCTGGGCACAGGGCAGGGGGTCACTGAGGAAGGCGCCGGGAGCAGGTTCCCTCTGCTCAGTCCGAGTTAGGGGCCTTGCCCGTGCCCCTCCCCCTGCTAAGATGTCCATGAGGGTGTGGGAACCCTGGCAAGACCCTGGTGCTGTGAGTCTCCCCAGGCTGGGGCCGGCCCCGACACAGCCCAGAGCCATGTGCTCCCTGCTCCTGTGGTCCCAGCCGCACAGGAGCTCGCAGGGTTGGCTGCCCTGACCCAGAGAGGTGGGGCTAGAAGGTTCCTCCTGGAGGTGAACCATGGGGCAGTCAGATGCTCCCCTCCGCTTTATATTGTGCCCCTAAGAAAGGGGCAGACATGAGGTGGAGATCTGAGGGGTGCACTCAGACAGACAAGAGAAGCAGTCAAAATGGCTGGTAGCCCTGTAACAACCATAACAATTGGGGTTTAGCCAATCACTGCAAAGGGACCTGGATTCTGTCATCCACCCAATGATCTGACTGTGTCTAAAAGTGCCTTGGATTGCAGAATGGTACCATTTGTGGTTATTTTGGTTATCCTCCATCTCTCCTATGGAAGCTGTTCCACTGTGGAGAAGGCGAGAATGATTCTATAGCCAGTGGTTAGCGTGCTCACGCAGGATGTGGGAAACATCAGTCCACTTGCTTCAATGAATCATTAATTAATTACACACAGTCATATGGCTTCAACAGGATAGATTGAGAGAGACCCACACAAAAGTATCCCACAGCCCAGTGTACAAGAGACTCATCTGAGAAATGGCACAGACCTGTTTAGATACCTTCTCCCCAACAGAAAGCAGGGAAAATTGAACGTGGGTCTCCCACATGAGTACTTAACCACAGGACTAAAATTTACCAAAAAATGGCATAGGTGCCTAACTTCAAGAGAAAGTTTGCAAGTTCCAAATCCTTCTGGGAGCTTTGAAGCACTCAGCCTAGATAGATAGCATCAGGATGTATAAAAGCTCATATTCCCACCCATCTGTTTGCACATATAAATTTTCTCTCTTTTATCTTGCATCTAGTTCTAGTCAGAAATTGTCCTGGAATTTTTTTTTCCTCCTAGAAAAAAGAAAAACTAAAAATCTTAAAATATTTTTTGTTTAGGAAACCAGAACCCACCCTCCGTCCCCCATTTTCCTCCCTGAAAATTGTTAATTTTCACGGTTTTGGTTTTACAATGTGATTTTTTTTTTTTTTTTTGAGAAAAGCAGACAGTGCAAAAACTTCATTTTTTCAAAAGTAGGGCTGTCAACTAATCACAGTTAACAGGCAATTAACACAAAAAAATTAACTAGATTTTAAAAAATATTCACAATTAAACACAGTTTTAATCACACTGTTAAATAATAAATAATACCAATTTAAATATATTATAAATATTTTGGATGTTTTTCTACATTTTCAAACATATTGATTTCAATTACAACACAGAATACAAAGTGTCAGTGCTCACTTCATATTATTATTTTTATTACAAATATTTGCACTGTAAAAAAATATACAAAAAAGAAATAATATTTTTCAATTTACCTTCTGCAAGTGCTGTAGTTCAATCTCTTTGTCATGAAAGTACAACTTACAAATGTAGAATATTTTTAACATAACTGCCCTCAAAAACAAAACAATGTGAAACTCAATCCTACTTCTTGTTCAGCCAATTGCTAAGACAAACATGTTTGTATACATTTGTGGGAGATAATGCTGCCTGCTTCTTATTTACAATGTCACCTGAAAGTGAGAACAGGCATTCGCATGGCAGTTTTGTAACCGGTGTTGCAAGGTATTTACATGTCAGATATGCTAAACATTCATATGCCCCTTCGTACTTCAACTTGTAGGCTCTAAAGTTTTACATAGTTTTGTTTATGAGTGCAGTTATGTTAAAAATAATAATTCTACATTTGTAAGTTGCACTTGCATGATAAAGAGATTGTGCTTCAGTACTTATATGAGGTGAATTGAAAAATACTATGCAATATAATATTTTTTATTTTGATTTACACCAGCTAAGGTTCTGGTCCATAACATAGTCTCAAATTCATATTTTATGCCGCCAATTAATACTAAAGAGAAGGCAAAAGTTCTTAAGCAGTCTGCAGGTTCCTACCTCTTTGACCCATGGGAATCAGTACAAGAGAATAAGGGCTTGTCTACACCTAAAATGCTGCTGCGGTTGCACCTCTGTAGAGCTTCAGTGAAGACGCTACCTATGCCGATAGGAGGGGTTCTCCCGTTGGCATGGGTAATCCACATCCCTGAGATGCCATAGCTAAGTTGATAGGAGAATTCTCCTGTCCATCTAGTGTTGTCTACACCAGGGGTTAGGTGGGTTTAAATGTGTCCCAGAGAGATGTGGATTTTTCACACCCCTGAGCGATGTAGTTATTCCAACAGAATTTGCTGGTGTAGACAAATCCTAACTTTTAATGGTTACCGACCAATTCGTTCCCACTGGGGACAGAACTTCGGAGGAATTCAGTGTGCGCAGATTTTCTGTATTAGGATGAATGGCCCAGAATCAATCTTTCTTTCTTTCTTTCTTTCTTTCTTTCTTTCTTTCTTTCTTTCT
>NW_020664470.1:480351-548125 GCF_002925995.2 Terrapene triunguis | reverse complement strand
TCTTTCTTTCTTTCTTTCTTTCTTTCTTTCTTTCTTTCTTTCTTTCTTTCTTTCTTTCTTTCTTTCTTTCTTTCTTTCTTTCTCCAGACAACACTGAACTTAGCTTATTTTGGTGCAGGTGCAATGCTGTGTGACACTTTAAACATGTTTAATTCACACTGGTCGTACCTATGTCAGAGAAACTGAATGCATATGAAGGGCCAGATCCCCAGCTGGTTTAAATCAGCCATAGCTCCATTAAAGTACATTAGGCCAGTTGCCCTGCTGGCACAATTTGGCATAGTGCTGTGGAGCTACACCAGTTTACAGGCACCGACTATCTGTATGCTAATGGTATAGTGGTTTGAGCATTGGCTTCCTAAACCCAAGGTTCTGAGTTCAGTTCTTGAGGGGGCCATTTAGGGATCTGGGATTAAAAAAAAATTTGGGGATTGGTCCTGCTTTAATCAGGGGGATAGACTTGAGGTCCCTTCCAACCCTGATATTCTATTTCAATGTCCTTCTTTTATACCAGGCACTCAAGTTCACCTATCTTTATAATTATACTTCTTGCATTTGTATACAAGCATATATAAAATTTGTGAATATTTGGTTGTCTACTTTCAGGTGATGTAATTCAATGGGACTCTTTTTTATTTGATTATTTCTCTTCAGCTCCCACCTGTATTTTATCAACGTCTATCCTCTCCTCTTTATTAGGATATAGAGAATCCCCATTAATAGATTCTCCTATAAGGGGTGACTCTATCCAAACCATGTGCTCTTCTGCCCCGTCAGCTTTCTCCCAGCCTTTAGTTAATAGAGATGACATCTTGGCCCAAAGATTCTGGTAACTCAAGAGTAATATAAGCACACATGTAAGTTAGTTGTCAGGGGTCCTTTGGTTCTAACCTTGGTATAAATGGAAAAGTACCATTACATGCACTGATCTGGCATTCCATGTACCACTCAGTGCAAATCTAGTCACAACCAACCTGCAAAAGAGTCCAGAATTTGCCTGCTGCTGTGAATAATATTTATTTGAACACCATCTTTGTGCATCGCTGTGCACAGTATGTATACAGTACAGAAAAGCAGAGGCTGTGTTTAGATAGACAGCCACAGATAGATAGGATGAAATACCTCTCATTGTATCATAATGACAAATTTCTGTTTGATTTGAATTATGGTAGATAAAAATCTATCTATAGTATTTACACTGGTGGTGGTGTTTGTCTAGATATATGACAGTGTAAATACTCCTGTGTTCATAAACACATTGCATGCTATGTTCTCATGGAGAAAATAATGTCTCAATAATGATTACATTTATAAAGAAACAAAGAATGAGACTGTGGTCATGGGAGAAAGGCAAACATTTTATTCTTAGTGAATAGTCTCAATCAAATCATTTTCCACAGGGCAGCTCTGATCTCCTTGTTCCTCATGCTTTAGATGATCGGATTCACCATTGGAGGCACCACGGAATAGAGAACAGCCAGCATAAGATCCAGACTGGATGTGGAGCTGGAGGTGGGTTTCGGGTAGGCAAAGATGCCAGTGAAAAAGAACAAGAAGACCACAATAAGGTAAGGAAGGTGAGGAAGGTAGGTGGAGAAGGCTTTATGCCTGTGTAAGGATAAGTCCTTTGTCTGCAGCCATATTGTAAGGCCTAAAGCCTAAGGCCTTCGTCTGAAGCAAAATTAAAAGAGCAGCCAAGCAGCAGCCATTAGCTGAGAAGCAGGAAGTCACATCCTCACATTCCATCTAAATTACATTAAAACAGTGTAATATAAGGCTGATAAGAAGGAGACCCTGTCCTAATGGCACCCACTATCAGCAGATCATAGAAGATAAAGAAATAGATCTTAAAATGGCTAAAGAAAAACTTAGTTTGATAGCATTCTGTCTGACAAGAAATCACTTATCAATAGCTATGGTTGTGAAATCCTCATTTCTTTATTGTTTTGTCATTATGGTCTCCACTTCCTTATTGTTTATCTGTATAGTCTCTGTCTGGTTCTTTAATTGTTCCTGTCTGTTACATAATTAATTTTGCTAGGTGTAAATCAATTAAGATGGTGGAGTAAGATTGGTTAAAGAATTTTGTTACACTATATTAGGATTAGTTAGTAAAAATTTATTATAATGATTGGTTAAGGTATAGCTAAAAAGGACTCGAATTTCACTATGTAAACTGGAGTCCAAAAGGAATTTCTTTGGGAACCAACTCCAGGACACCGCCCCAAAGATCAGAGCTGCCAGACCTCAATGCTCTTCCAATGACACCGTGCAGAAACTGGAGTCCCCCAGATGGACCTGATCCCGACTGGCCAAAATGATCCAGACACCAAATGCAATAACCCCAACTTGACTGTGGTGTGAGTGAGAGGAGGTGAGCTTGAGGAGCTGGGGGATTTCACAGAAGAACTAATCGAACATGTTGCCTCCACAGAACATCAATACAAACATGTTTCTGGTGTTCAGGGCAGAACTGAGAAGACCACTGATCCAGGCACTGTCTGCCATTTGGACACAAGCTCCCCTGTTCATCACTGTCTCATAGTGCAGTGATTGGGAGATGGCGACGTATCGGTCGTATGCCATGACAGTCAGTAAAGAGATTTCTGATGAAGCAAAGATGAAAAAGAGAAAGACTTGGGCAAAGCATCCAGAGTAAGAAATAGACCTGGTGTTGGTTAGGGAATTGACCATGGATTTGGAGACAGGGATGTTGGGGTCCACTAGGCATAGCTACCAGGTAACTCGGGAGAGTGGAAGGCCAAAAGTGCCAATGAAACTCTTTTGCTCTGGGCCTACCTGAACCCCCAAACCCCATCTTGTGAACTCTCACCTACTTCTATGCTAACTGCTTACATGCTCTGAAGCAGGCTGAAGCAGAAATGTAAGGTCAGCTTTCTAGCAGATGGCTGCAGTTTCACTCACACTAGCAGACATAATAGAGATAAGGAGCGAGGGAAAGGAGAGGTAGTTAGTTTACAGGCGTCTAACCCAAGGTCGCAGAGACTGGGAAAAGTTTTCTCACAAGCTTATGTAGAGTTTATTGTAACAGTTGTCTGAAAGGGAGGGGTAAGGGGGAACAGCCAGACAAAGAGATGTATGCAAACAGTTTGGAGTATAAAAGGTAAAATTTGTTTGTATTTGTTGCACTGGATTTGAGACATGCTGGTCTCCTAGTGCCATTTCAGAGCTCTGAAATAAACTTGGCTTGCTTTCTCCCCTCGGTGTCTTTATTGGTGCCAAGCACACCGGGCAACGAACCACTGTTGTCCCCTCGAGCCCTTTTGGGCGGGCAACAGTTTTGGCATCCCTGGGTGGGCTCAAGGCTGAAATTTAGCCTTGCCCAGATCCCTCCTGGTGGCCGATGGATTACGGCGACGACCGATGCCCAGAGCTCACCGGTGACTTCATCAGGGGCCTCGGCAGAGACGTGATTTGATCGACCCCGGAGGGCACAACGGTGCAACGCACACAGACAGTGGAGAAGCAGCTGCGGGCGACCGTGGGGAACCGGTCCCGTGGATAGGGTGACGGTGAAGAACCGGACCCTTGGATAAGGTAGGAACAGTCCAGTGGGGACTTTACCTGTTTTGACCTGGGGATGCCCAGAGTCTCCCTAGAATATGGGGCAGGGACAGAGTACAGCTGGCAGGGTACAGTGTACACCCTTAGAATTCATTCCAGTGAACTGGAAAGTGTTTGGATCTGACCAGTTGATTAAAAGTAAATTGAAAAGGTTCTGTACAGTTGATTGGCCTCAGTACCAGCTGGAGTGCCAAGAAAGGTGGCCACTGGAAGGATCACTTAAATATTCTGCTCAAGTGCCATTTGACTCCGACAGACTCGGTAGTATTTGCTGCTAAACCCCAGAACCCTCCCACTGTTGTAATGCCAGAATCGGTGTCCCCTTCGGCTCCTCCACCCCCACAGGCTTCAGAGAGTACCCCCCTCCCCGGGATTGTATCCGTTGATTACTGAGAGTGTGGTAGCCCGTCCAGGAACACAGGAACGGCCAGCCCAGCTAGTGTCTGTCTATTCGCATGTACCTTTTAATCCAGTCCATCTAGCTGCTTTTAAGACAGAGGCAGGAGAATTCTCAACGAATCCAAGCAAGTTCATTTCTATCTTTGAAGGGTGTCTAGCTAGCCATAAGCCTGACTGGGATGACTGTAATATACTTATGAGAACCCTGTTGTCTGAAGTGGAGCGGAATCAGGTCATAGCCAAAGCCAGGGAGGAGGCACAGAAAAGGCATGATGAGGATAGAGAAGGCAAGCCCTTGCCGGATGTCGCTGTCCCCCTAGGGGACCCCCGGTGGAATCCGAATGAGGAGGGGGATTTGAGGCTGCTTAACTCCTATAAGGAACTGCTTATGCATGGTCTCCGACACTCAGCTGTCAGGCATAACAATTGGGCTAAGCCTTATGAACTAATCCAGGACTCGAAAGAAAGTCCAGGGGCTTTCCTGCAGCGTATTCGGGATACCATCAGGCAAACTACTAGTGCAAACCCAGATGATCAGGCAACTGAGGCAATTATAAAGGGTATCTTCACCAGCCGTGCGGCCCCTGATATTAAAAGGAAATTGCAGAAGAAGGAGAATTTAATGGGAATGTCTATGGCTCAGATTTTGGAGACTGCAAACAGGGCTTATAGCCTTAGAGAGGGAGAGAAGGAAAAAAGGCAAGTGAAAATGATGGTAGCAGCAGTGCAGGCTGGCAGCAAAAAAAGGCCACAGAAAGGTGGAAGGGGCAGGGGAATGAGAGGCCGTGGATGTGGACGCCCCGGTCCCCAGGAAAGGCACCTGGGTCGCAACCAGTGTGCCATATGCCGAAAGCAGGGACACTGGAAAAATGAATGCCCTGAAAGGGAAGGTACCCCTATGATGGCAGCGGAGGATTGAGATTAGGGGTGTCAGGGGAGATGGACCATCCTACCCCCGGAACCCCGAGTAAATGTGCGGGTGGGAGATGCGGATATAGACTTTTTAATAGACTCTGGAGCAGCAAGGACCGCTGTAAACAAACCCCTACAGTTGTCTGTGGCAGGCTTCCTCACTGTGGTGGGTGCCACAGGGAAAGGAACCAAGTGCCCAGTATATGCCCCAGCGGAATGTGCCTTGGGAAACAGAACTGTATCACACAAGCTGGTTTACCTCCCTGATTGTCCAACACCACTACTAGGACGGGACCTGCTTTGTCGCTTAGGTGCCACCCTGCATTTCACTCAAGATGATATAACCCTCACCTTACCCCCTGAGAATGCTTGGATAATGATCCTTGCAGTTGAACCCTCAGCTATGCAAGCCCCAGAGTGGAGTGAGTGGGAAAAGCAGGTTTTTCCTCTAGTCTGGGCATCAGGGGTCCCAGGGAAAGCAAACAGTCAAACCCCTGTGCATATTCAGCTCCTCCCAGGAAAAAGCCCAGTGTGGATCAAACAGTATCCAATTAAAAGGGAAGCCAGAGAGGGACTACAAGAGACTATAGATCGATTCCTAGAGTGCGGTGTACTATGAGAATGCCAGTCAGCTTGGAACACCCCCATTCTGCCCATACAGAAGCCCAATGGCACATATCAGCTGGTACAGGACCTCAGGGCAGTTAATGAGTGGGTTAAGACTCTGCACCCCCTGGTTCCAAATCCGTATACACTGTTGGCCTCTATAGGGGGGCAATATACCCATTTCTCAGTCCTAGATTTAAAAGATGCTTTCTTCACGATTCCAGTTGACACCCAGTCTCAGGAGATATTCTCCTTCGAATGGGAAGACAAACGAAGGGTTAAAAAGCAGTTTTGCTGGACAGTATTGGCTCAAGGATTTAAAAATTCCCCCACTCTGTTCGGACAGGCTTTGGCCAGAGACTTGGAGGAGTGGGATAATTCAGACAGATCCCTCCTGCTGCAATATGTAGATGACTTATTAATTGCTGCTGTGGGTCTAATCCCTTGTCTCAGAGCTACTGTGAGTCTCCTAAACTTTATTGGACTGCGAGGATACAGGGTATCTCAAAGCAAAGCCCAAATTGCTCTTTCAGAGGTTCAATATCTGGGATTTCACATCAGGCATGGAGAGACACAGCTCTCAAACAAAAGAAAGGAGGCTATCTGCCAAGTTCCCATCCCCAGCAACCGTAAATGGCTTAGGGCATTCCTGGGCATGGCAGGCTTTTGCAGAATATGGATTCCAGAGTTTGGACTGTGGGCTAAACCTCTGTATGAATGTGTTAAGGGAGCGGAACATGACCCCTTTCACTGGTCCCCAGAAGCAGACAGGGCATTTAAAATCTTGAAAAGGAAGCTGATGGAAGCTCCAGCCCTAGGTCTGCCCAATCTATCTAAGCCGTTCCAACTGTATGTGCATGAACGAAAAGGGGGAGCTTTGGGAATGTTTACCCAGCTATTAGGTGCCTGGAAGCATCCAGTGGCATTCTTTTCTAAACAACTGGATCAAGTTTCAAAGGGATGGCCAGCCTGTTTGAGGGCGGTCGCAGCTACTGCTCTAGTGCTTGGGGAAGCTGAAAAACTGACACTGGGAGGAACTGTGCAAGTGTATGTTCCCCATATGGTCCGAGCCTTGCTGGACACTAAGGGTGGTCTTTGGCTCACACAGGCTCGGGTTGCTCGGTACCAGGTGAAGCTGTTAGAGAATCCTGAAGTCACCCTGCAGATCTGTCCCTCCCTTAATCCAGCTACCCTGCTACCAGAGACAGAAAAGCAGGAACATGACTGTCTAGAAATCATAGATGTTCAGTATTCTAGCTGCCCAGATCTAAAAGATCAGCCACTCCCAAATGCTGACTTGGAATGGTATACAGATGGAAGTAGTACTGTTGTGGATGGGCAAAGGAGGGCTGGTTATGCTGTTGTGTCTCTTCATGATACCGTGGAAGCTGAGAGTTTACTGGCAGGGACATCTGCCCAGCTTGCTGAACTAGTGGCCCTGACTCGTGCACTCGAGCTGGCAAAAGACAAACGGGTTAATATCTTTACTGTCTCAAAGTATGCTTTTGGGGTATTGCATGCTCACGCTGGTTTGTGGAAGCAAAGGGGAATGCTAACAGCCCAAGGCTCTCCGGTCAAGTATGGGTCTCAAATTCTGGCTTTTAGAAGCGGTACAACTCCCCTCAGCAGTAGCAGTGGTGCATTGCAAAGCCCATCAAAGGGAAGATCAAGATGTAACCAAGGGCAATGCCAGAGCAGACAGGGAAGCTAAGCAAGCTGCTACCCTGAAATCACCAACTAAGGAGAATGCCCAGATGCATACCCTCATCCCATCAGTGGGTGAGCTTGCAGCCCCTCAGTACTCCCAAGAGGACAGAAACCTGGCTAACAGTCTCGGTCTCCAGGAAAAGGAGGGATGGCTTTATTCCACAGAGGGAAAAATCCTCCTGCCCAAGGGCTTAATTCGACCAGTGTTGCAGAAACTGCATCAAACCACACACGCAGGCACAGAGGCTCTTACCCAGCTTATGAATAAATATTTTTTAACCTCTGGACTTAAACCCCAAGCATTACAGGTACAAGCTGAATGTTTAATCTGCCAAAAGAATAACCCTCGACCAGGAGTAGCAGTGCCACCAGCCACCCTGGAACCTACCCCAGGCCCAGGATTGGTGTGGCAAATAGACTTTACTGAGTTTCCCAGGACCCAAGGGTACAGGTACCTTCTTGTCTTAGTGGATCGATTCAGCGGATGGCCTGAAGCCTTCCCATGTCGTAACAACACTGCCAAGACAGTGGCTCAAGGAAATCATTCCTCGCTTAGGCCTTCCCCAGTGGATGGAATCTGACAATGGAACACACTTCACATCTCAAATTGTTCAAAAGATATCAAGTGCTCTGCAAATCCCCTGGAAACTCCACACATCATGGCGACCACAAGCCAGTGGAGTAGTGGAACGCACAAATCAGACACTTAAGCGACACCTCTCAAAGGTCTGTCAGGAGGCCTCTCTTAAATGACCTGATGAGATCACTGAGTGCTGTGTTAACTAGTGGGGGAGCCTGAAGCTATATTGCTAAGCAGCTGGTGGAGCAATTTGTGGGGACGACTGGAGGAGCAACGAGCCGCGCGGAGCCTTGCGGGGCCGGTTGGAGTGGCCCAGGGGAACGGCAAGCGGAGCTGTTTGCGGGGATGGCTGGAGCGGCTCACGGGTCGGTGAGCGGAGCGGAGCAGCTTGTAGAGTGGAGCAGTTCATGGGACAGCAGGAAGTGGACTGGCTCGCGGTGAAGGCTGCGGCGTAACCCAACGGAGAGATGGCCGGCCGGCCTCGGATCACGTAAGGTGCCCCTTAACACCCTGCGTGCCCCCCCCCCTTTTACTCTGGGGCTGCACTGACCAGGGACAGAGACTTTGGGGTTTGTTGGACTTTTGGGACTTTGGGTGGTTGCTGGACCCAAGAGACTTTGGGGGTGTTGGACTTTGGGGACTCTGGGTGATTTTTGGGTTGCTGGATTCAAGAACCAAAGGGAAAGGACACAGCCCAGTCTGCTGGGGTGGGTTTTTTGCTCATGGTTGGTGTTATGAATCCTGTTAGTGGTGTTTTTCCAATTTAATGCTGATGTCGTTTACCTCTTGTTATTAAACATTTTCTGCTACACTCAGATTCCGTGCTTGCGAGAGGGGAAGTATTGCCTCTTAGAGGCACCCAGGGGGTGGTATGTAATTGTCCCCCCCCTGGGTGGGGGCTCGAGCTGGTTTTCCATTGCGTTATTGAAACGGAACCCCTAGATACAGAACCCGGCCCTTGTTGCTGCCAACTTAGATGGGCAGAAGAGTTACACATGTAACCCAGGAAGAAAGCCCAGAGCCGGTACTTAGTGCTGTGAATTCCAGGTGAGAGAGAGAGGGAGGTTTGGAGGAGGAAATCAAATACATCAAGAGGGGAGAATGCGAAAGGTCTGCAACACGGCAGGCTGAGACTTTTATCTCTCCCCCCTCCCCCGAGAGAGGGAAAACTGAGGCATAGAGTGATCTGATTCCCCTCCCCAAATTATTTTGCAAAGGAGGGGGATGGGGGCTCCTATCCAAACCAGTTCCCTTCCCATCAACTCTGCTTCCCCTGCTGCAAGACCACTGTAGGGGCTGAATATCTCCATTAAACTCTGGCTCCTTCATTTGCCCTGCAACAATAAAATAGACCGGCTTTGGGGGGGGGAGGAATATCCCACCCCCACAAGCTGTGTGGACATTACGTTTTTTTGGGGGGGGGCATGATAATATTCCGGATCGATCAAACACCCAGCTCAGCTTTCTAGCCATCCAGCAGCTCTAGGGCAGGGAAGGAAGGTGCTCTTGGTGCAGAGTGGTCGCAAAACAGGGGTGAATTTAGCGAGGGGGGGCTCCGGTTGAAATCCCACCCGATGCAGCCACACAGAATCGCTGGCGGCACTAGGAGAGGCCAGGAGTGGAAGCAGGTGGCCCGGGGGTGGGGGGACATTTGCCCTCAGTCCTGGGCTCTGGGATGGACTAGGCTGGGTGGGTGGTGGGTTCAGTCTAGTCTTCCAGCCTGTTGCTCTCGCTGGGGTTTGTGGTTTTCATCTGGCTCCACCGAAAAGATCAAACAAGCCCAGTAGAAAAGGGGGTGAGAGAGGCGGGAAGGGGTTTGTAAGGGGTTAAAGTGATCCATCAATGAAAGAGTAAAACCAGAATTTGACTGGGTTTCCCCCCAGCCACCACTCCTGCAAACATTGGGCAAGGGGCAGCCCCATCCCCCACTGAGGCTATGGTGAGGGGCAGCAGGGGAGGAAGGAAGCCACATGTGATGGCAGTCCCCTCCCCCCCAGCACCCACCACCCCCTCTCCGGCCCCCAAACTCTGTCCCAGAGCCTGCACCCACCCCTCCTCACTCCCTCCCAGAGCCTGCACCCCTCCACCCATCCTGCACCCCACACCGTGCCCCAGCCCGGAGCCTGCACCCAAACTCTGTCCCACTCAGCCCTGGGCAGAGGTAACCTTATTCCAGTTCTTCACCACCCTCCTAGTGAATTTTTTCCCCCTAATATCCAATCTAAACCTCCCCCACTGCAACTTGAGACCATTACTCCTTGTTCTGTCATCTGGTACCACTGACAACAGTCTGGATCCATTCTCTTTGGAACCCCCTTTCAGGTAGTTGAAAGCAGCTATCAAATCCCCCCTCATTCTTCTCTTCTGCAGACTAAATAATCCCAGTTCCCTCAGCCTCTCCTCATAAATCATGTGCTCCAGCCCCCTAATAATTTTTGTTGCTCTCCGCTGGACACTTTCCAATTGTTCCACATCCTTCTTTTAGTGTAGGGCCCAAAACTGGACACAATACTGCAGATGAGGCCTCAACAATGCCGAATACAGGGGAATGATCACATCCCTCAATCTGATGGCAATGCCCCTACTTATACAGCCCAAAATGCCGTTAGCCTTCTTGGCAACAAGGGCACACTGTTGACTCATAATGCAGCTAAGATTTGGTATGATAAATCAATGCGTCAGCAGGCCATGTGATGTTGCATTGGAATCATTACAGATGAACTGTCATACATGATGCTGAGTGAGTCCATGTCATATTTCCCTGGAAAGTGGATATCAGTGTTAGCATTTTAGTTTCATGCCCAAGTCCAAAGCCTGCTGTTTGAAGCAACAGGGGATCCCTCTTGGCAGAATTGTTGCATTTGGGGTTGCACTTTACTCCATCCTTCACATGGCATTTTATCAAGCCATATCCTGAGCCAGATCTTTAGATGGTGCAAACTGATGCAGCTCCATTGACTTTAAGGGAGCCATGCCAATTTACATTTGTGTGTTAACTCACCACTCCTTGTTAATGGCAATGACGAGTGCTGTGCACCTTTGACACTCCTACTATGACATATTACTGAGGGGAATCTGGGCCATTCCCTCTGTCACTTTAATCCTGACGATTGGTTTTGTCCTTCCCTTAACAGCCATCACACAATGTGCCGAGGAAGAAAATGTCCAGCCGAACTACCATGACCGGGTTCCTTCTCCTGGGATTCTCTGACATTCGGGAGCTGCAGATTTTGCACTTTGTGGTGTTTCTGCTGATTTACCTGGCAGGCCTGATGGGGAATCTTCTCATCATCACAGCCATAGCCCTCGACCACTATCTTCACACCCCCATGTACTTCTTCCTGGTGAATCTGTCCATCATAGACCTCGGCTCCATCTCTGTCACCATCCCCAAATCCATGATCAGTTCCCTCATGAACACCAGGGTGATTTCTTATCCTGGATGTGTCACCTAAGTCTTTCTCTTCGTAGTCTTAATTGCAGCTGATCTTGCCTTACTCACCATCATGGCTTACGACCGACATGTCGCCATCTGCCAACCACTGCACTATGAGAGAGTGATGAACAGGAGAGCTTGTGTCCAAATGGCATCCAGTGCCTGGATTACTGGTATTGTCTACTCTGCTGTGCACACCGGGAACACCTTCAGTTTACCCTTCTGCCAGTCCAATGTCATCAACCAGTTCTTCTGTGAAATCCCCCAGCTACTCAAGCTCGCCTGCTCTGACTCATACCTTAGTGAAGCTGGGGCTATTGTCTTTAGTGTTTTCTTAGGTTTAAACTGCTTTGTTTTTATAATTGCATCTTATATTCAGATCTTCAAAACTGTGCTGAGAATCCCCTCTGAGAAGGGCCAGCATAAAGCCTTCTCCACCTGCCTCCCTCACCTTACTGTGGTCTCCTTGTTTATTTGCACTGGGACCTTTGCCTACCTGAAACCCACCTCTAGCTCAGCATCAGGTCTGGATCTCATGGTGGGTGTTCTCTATTCCGTTGTGCCTCCAATGATGAATCCAGTCATCTACAGCATGAGGAACAAGGAGGTCAAAACTGCATTGAAGAAACTGATTGTGTGGAGGTTATTCACCAAGAATTAAAATGTCAATCATTGCTCCTTGACTGCGATTTCATTCTGGATTTCTTTATAAAGATAATCAAGTGATGACAAAACTGTATTCTTGAGACCATAGCAAGCAATCTGTTTATGAAGTAGTAACATTCAGAATAACTCAACTGAATAAAATGACAGTGAAGAATTACACCTGTGTAAATAAGATCAGAATCTATATATCTAACCATATATATAGGTTGGTGTGTACATAGATTTCTTAGGGATTTATAGTGCTACCATCGCCATGCTGTCTGACCATATAGCACTAAATATCAATAGCCATAACTATATTCCTTGTGGAGTTCATGAAGTCTTGCTCTTCTCCTTTTTTGGGATAATAATTGTGCTTCATGTATGGTTGGTTTGTCTTGTGTTTGTTTGATTGTTTCTTTTTTCATTTTGTTTCATTTTTTATAGGTTGGTCACCTTGTTTCTTTGTTTCAGGTGGTTTTTTGGGGGGCAGAAATTTTGGATATTATATATTATTATTCAAATATCTTGGGACACCCCTTGAGCCTCGTGTGAAATCCGTGGTATGTTGTGTTCCCATTCTCTGGGGTTAGGTTCAGCTAGGGCAGGGTGACAAGGTGGTTTGCTCCTGAGATGAGATCAGAGCCATGGAGACCGGATTCAGCTATCTAGCCACAGAGACATAGTGGGTTGTGACAGTGTTTGAAGCCTGCACAAGCTGGGATCTTCTCTAGAACTGCGAGGGGATTTCAGTCCCTGATCCCATTTAGTCCTTCAACTCGCAGGCTGAGAAAGGGAGCAGGGAGTTCCCATCTTTGGAGTGGATCCCTGTCTGCTAGGAACTACAGAGAGATCCAGCAACTCAAGGAAAGGGCAGGGAAATTGCTGCTGGATAATACAGAGATGGGGCATTGTTGACAGATAGGCAATGAGTGAAGAATCCTGAACTGTGAAATGCATCACAAGCTGGGAAATTTCCACGAAGCTCAGCACAGTAAGTTGTCTGCTTTGAAATATCTACAGCAGCTCAGTTTTTTCCCCCCAGAAAAAAATGGATTTTTCATAGAAATTGTTTAAACCAAACCATTTTTGTTTTTGTTACTTGAAAACCCACCAATTTCAGAAAAAAATGCTGAAAACTGGGGGGAAAAATGCTGCAATTAGAAATGAAATGTTTTCAGTTTCCCAATATCAATATGGTTTTTCTAGCATAATGGAGGCTTCCCACGAAAATTTCTTCGACAGTGTCATAACTATAAAGGGAAGGGTAACAGCTCTCCTGTGTACAGTACTATAAAATCCCTCCTGGCCAGAGACTCCAAAATCCTTTTACCTGTAAAGGGTTAAGAAGCTCAGGTAACCTGGCTGACACCTGACCCAAAGGACCAATAAGGGGACAAGATACTTTCAAATCTGGGGGGGGGAAGGCTTTTGTTTGTGCTCTTTGTTTTGGGGGTTGTTCGCTCTTGGGACTGAGAGGGACCAGACATCAATCCAGGTTCTCCAAATCTTTCTGAACAAGTCTCTCATATTTCAAACTTGTAAGTAAACAGCCAGGCAAGGTGTGTTAGTTTGTTTTTGTTTTCTCAATTTGTAAATTTACCTTTTGCTAGAGTGTTTATCTCTGTTTGCTGTACTTTGAACCTAAGGCTAGAGGGGGGGTCCTCTGAGCTCTTTAAGTTTGATTACCCTGTAAAGTTATTTTCCATCCTGATTTTACAGAGATTTTTACCTTTTTCTTTAATTAAAAGCCTTCTTTTTAAGAACCTGATTGATTTTTCCATGTTTTTAGATCCAAGGGGGTTGGATCTTGATCCACCAGGAGTTGGTGGGAGGAAGGAGGGGGGATGGTTCATTTCTCCTTCTTTTAAGATCCAAGGGGTTTGGATCTATATTCACCAGGGAATTGGTGAAGAGTCTCTCAAGGCTACCCAGGGAAGGGAATTAGCTTTGGTAGTGGTGGCAGTGGACCAGATCTAAGCTGGTAGTTAAGCTTAGAAGTTTTCATGCAGGCCCCCACATTTGTACCCTAAAGTTCAAAGTGGGGAAGCAGCCTTGACAGACAGAAAACCCAATTTCCTTTTGAAGTAATTGAAGCAGAAAATATCTGCTCATCCGTAACTGGAAACTTAGATTTGAGCCAGAGTGGGAACATTAATATTGTCCAATAACAGCACAAGTTTGAAACCGATTCGCTCTGTTGCAATGGCGTTTATTTCTGTTTCAAAGGGATACTTTCAGGATGGTAAATCTGAGTAATAGCTAAGTCAGTAGCCCACAGCATATGTATTAAACATACTAACTCCTTTAAACTAATGACAGTAGGTAAAAGCCCCCAGCCAACGCCTGTCTCTCTTGACCCTGTGCAAGTATCTAGAGAAGGTCAATGGGATTAGAACCTAGATCTTCTGCTTTAGCACCATGTCTTCTGACTCTTCTGCCAGCTGAACACCAATACTGTTCACAGGTGCACAGAACAGACACATAATCAGACACAGCCCATCCCCCACAGAGTTCCGTCCTACCAGACAAGGCAGAGAAAAGGAGAGGGGAAACTGAGGCACAAGGAGGGAGTGGAGTGGCCTAAGGTCACACAGCAGGTCAGTGGCAGAGCCAAGAACAGAATCTGATGGCCACTGACTCACACATAAAGTGACAGAGGTAAATGACACAGCAGAGAGGTAGTTGAGTGATCAAAGGGCATAATGCATTTGTGAGACAGAATGGAAAAAACAGGAACAAATAAAACCATATGTAAAGAAAAACCTTTTGAGGTAAAATTTAAAATATGGTGGGAAGATGGCAAAAATGTAACATGAAAATAGGTAAAGCCAAAAGATTTTGAAGAGCAATGGACATATTTGTACATACTAAAGGGGGAAGGTCACCTAAGGTTTAGATTTAGTTATGATGAGAACAATCTAAATATGAGTACTCTGAACTGTACCTTTTGGAATTTAGAATTTGATGTAGTCACCCTAGATGTGACTAATAAACAAAAATGGGTAATGCTCATGTAAAATGAAATGAGTCAATGGCTCTTAAATTATGGAAATATGGTATAATAGCAAATCCTTCCATAATGATAAGATTGAGTTGCTTTAGGAAAATTAATGGGGGAATATATTTTCGGCAATATGGGTTTTTTTATGTCTATTAATCAGATACCAGTAAACAAGATTTCACCAAAAATCGTGGCAGACAAGCACCCATATAGGAGGGGAGAAGTAATCGAAGCCCCAACTATTGTGGATCAAACATCTGGTTGAAAGAAGTGCAAGTAAACATAAGTGCACAACATCCGAAGTGTATGCCATATGCCTTGCCTGTATTACAAGTGTGGCAACAGCAATGGGGAGACAACTATATGAAATAAGAGCAGTATAGGTAAATATATCATAGGTAGTATTGAAGCTGGAGCTGGAGTTTTAAACTCATTTAATATTAAAATGTTACAAGGGAAAATGTCAGCTTTGGGTAAGATTTTGGGGGCTATACAGACAGATGTGACACAAAATTTTGATGCATTATCGAAACAAGAAATAAAAAGTGTGGAACTCCAACTAAAACAAGCCCAAGCCTTGAAAACGTCTTTAAATGTAAATCTATTTAGTGTGTCTGAAATTGACAGTAAAACTGTACTAGCAGTACAATGTGTACAAATGCAAACTTATAAAATATAATACATAAAAAAATGGTTAATCCATTAAGTAATGGGCAATGGCCTTTTGAATGGTTCAAAGATCCTCATATATGAAATCAATGAATTACAGGATGGAAGAAATATATGAAGTTTAACTGGGATCAAGCCACTCTAAGGGGAGAGTCAAAAGGCAAAATGCTGTTACACAACACAGGAAAGCAAAGAAAAGCAGTAATGGCCTAGGCATTGCCAAAAATTATGAATGGAGAGTTATGGCAAATAGAAATAACTGGGACACACTTGATTCAAGAAGAAGGGGATTATAAATTAGTAGAATTAACAAAACATTGTAAAGAGTGGGGATGAAGCAAATGGGTGTGCCCACAATTAACTTGGTCCCTAGAGGGATGTCATTTGAACCATTCAAGCGGACAATATACCATGTGATATTTAGCCTCTACTGGCACAAAAGTGTTTAATTTAGGCAATGGGTGTATTTGTGTGGCAGCCACTAATAAACATCAAGGAGTCTGGTGGCACTTTAAAGACTAACAGATTTACTTGGGCATAAGCTTTTGTGGGTAAAACACCACTTCTTCAGATGCATGAAAAACGTGTATTTTGGAGAAGTATAACAAAAAATGGCCCAATTAAGTCTTGTAAATGTAATGTAACAAAGGTCATTGTTAATAACATTATTTACCGAGGTCCTCTATTTTAAAAAAAGAAAATTATTTAGGAACCAAAAAATTTAAACTGGTCCTTAATTTGGGAATATACTGAAAACAATGGAAAAAATAACTAATAAAAGCAAAAGAACCCCCCAGGCAATATGAAAAAAATGTATCTAAGTCTGCTCAGCTGGAAAAATAAACATTTTAATCCACAATGGTCAAAAAAAATTGGTAATTTCTCATTGGTATAATGCTTTTAAAGGATGGTCTCCCAGTGTCACAGCTCTTCTAAATTTAATTCTACATCCTATTGTGATGGGATTTGCATTAATGATTTTGTTAGCCTTTATTATGTTATGTTTATACTGCCAAATAAGAAAGCAACAAGAAGATTTGGAGCAAGTAATATATAAAATTTAATTGCTTGCAAAATTATAAAATGATACAATAATTAACAGCATTAAACATGTATCAAGAGGGGGGAATGTTGGGATATATATACATTGTGATTCATATAGCCATGTAATATGTTATAGGTCATTGAGGCCTGGTATGAATGAGGTGTGCTTGACATGAATGCGTGTGTTGAAAGGTAGCAACCGAAGCATGGACTATTAGAACTATTAGAACTCTTTGTGCAAAAACAATCTTATGCTCCGAGAAAAATATGGAAAATCATCAGAAAAGGAAACCAGAAAAGACACCAGCTGGACTGATATAAAATTCTATAAGAACTGGAGGAAATGGCATGCCTTAAATCATGGTGGCCCCCCCAAAATTGTCTCTTTGGAATTGTGTGGGTAGAAGGCCTAGTAAACAAAGGCAAAAAACCTATGACACAACGGAATGGACTATAAACGGGTGCTTATAATTTCTGCAAATAGAAGTCATTTATTGATCCAAAGTCCCATGTAAATATAAATGTGGTTTTCGCCGGCTCCCCGCATCTTATGATCTTATTCTGACGGAAGGAACCTTGACTGGACATTGGAACCATTCTGATCTTTGGCCTGTGGCCTCTGGTATAGTATGCTTGCGGTGTGAATGTGAAATAAGTAAGGTTTGTTTTGTAATCAATAAAGAGTATTTAAAGTATTATATACCAACACTGTGTCCGGTATCTGCTTGCTCCCCATCCCATAGAAAGACCTCTATTGCGGGTCTAACAGGCTGAGATCTGAGGGACCAGAGAAGGGGTCAGCAATGCAGCTAACCCTGTAACCATGACAACTGAGATTTAGCCATTCAATTCAAAGGGTTGATTTGGATTTGGCAAATGGTCTCTTATCCGCACAAGGATCCAAATGTATCTAGATCAGAGAAGCTGGTTGTTGTTATTGATTATTATTATTAGTGCTATTGTTATTATTAATACATTATTATTGTGTTGTTAATTATTATTATTTAAAGCATGTTTGTGTATGCATTATATAAAAACAGGATAGATAGATAGATAATCAATGCCAATTATTGTGCATCTTTTTCTGTTCATGACTGTTGATGTCCAGTCATGATTTCCTTTAAAGTTTTCATTATTAGGTGTTATTTATCAAAGAGTTTCTCTGAATATCTCTTACTCCATAGCTCATTTACAAGAACTTCATGATCAGCATTGTCTGTGAGCCTTGAGTTGTTTTGACTGGACATACTCTAACATGCTCTGTTTCTCTTGCCTTACTGGTTACTAATTGTTATTATAATTGGGTTTCTTATAAACGAATTCAGTTGGTGAATTGTTACAGCTTCTTGTCCAAACACTCAGTGATTAAGAATTTAAAACTCAACTCCTTTGAATATTCTAAGCTAAGGCACTGATCTGGGGAAAAAAAACACTTTGCCACATAAACATGAGAGAAGTCCTACTGAAGGCTTACAGCTAAATTCATGCTTGTGTGTGTGTGTGTGTGTGTGTGTTGATCATAGAATCATAGAATATCAGGGTTGGAAAGGACCTCAGGAGGTCATCTAGTCTAACCCCCTGCTCAAAGCAGGACCAATTCCCAACTAAATCATCCCAGCCAGCACTTTGTCAAGCCTGACCTTAAAAACCTCTAAGGAAGGAGATTCCACCACCTCCCTAGGTAACCCATTCCAGTGCTTCACTAGCCTCCTAGTGAAAAAGTTTCTCCTAAACCTCCCCCACTGCAACTTGAGACCATTACTCCTTGTTTTGTCATCAGGTACCACTGAGAACAGTCTAGATCCAAAGTATTGGCAGTGTGGATGCGATTTTCAACTGGCACATATCCATGGGGTAGGAGCAGGTTTGTATTTGGGTGGCTCGTTCGAACCACTACCCATACTGTCCTGGTTACACTGCTATTTTGAGCTATCGTGTCTTTGCTCAAGTGCTCAGGACCTGATCACACATATAATGTGCAAACAGAATAAGACCCAGACCAGTGATTATACACATGCTGCTTTAAAAGGGCCAGTTTCACAAAGCTGAAAACAATGATAAGCTAAATCAGCTGGGTGGAAGAATTTAATCATAAAATGTGTATGGGAAATTGATTAAGAACATTTGACTAGATGCCCAAAAAGTCACTGGCCCACAATTGAGGAAGAAAGTCATATTGGTTTTAAAAAATGGTTTAGAGGGGAAATGAAGGCAGCTATAACTAATAAATAGTAATAATATAAAATAAATGGAAAAAAGGGGGAAAATTATAGTGACAAATATAATTCAGAAGCTAGAAATTGTAGAAAATGGATAAGGGAAGCAAAGGGACACAAATAGAAATTCATGACCAGCAGATTTAAGGACAATAAGAAGGAGTTTTTAAAGTACATTATGAATAAAAAGAATCCTTACAATGACACTGGTCTACTACTAGATGGAAATGCTAAAATTATCAGTAATAATGCAGAAAAGATAGAGACATAGAATAAATATTTCTGTTCTGTATTGGCAGGGAACACATGATGTAGTCATATTATATGATACTCTTTACATTACACTAGTATCTCAGGAGGACGTTAAAAAGTGGGTACTACAGTTAAATATTTTCAAATAAGCAGGTCAGGATAACTTGCATCCAAGAGTTTTAAAAGAGCTGGTTGTTGAGCTCACTAGTTAATGAGTAAAGTTAATGTTTATTTTCAATAAATCTTGGAATACGAGAGAAGTTCTAGAGGACTGGAAGAAAGATAATGTTGGATCAATATTTTAAAAAGATAAACAGAGTGACCTAGGTAATTATAGGCCTGTCAGTCTGACATTGATACTGGGCAAGGTAATAGAAGGCTGATACAGGACTTGATTAATAAAGAATTAAAGGAAGGTAATATAATTAATACTAATCAACATGTATTTATGGAAATTAGATCCTGTCAAGCTAACTTTTTTTAATAAGATTACACATTTGGTTGATTAAGGACTTGTCTACACTAACACTGACGTTGATGTAAGTTATATCACTCAGGGGTGTGAAAAAACCACCTCCCAAGCAACATAACTTACATCGACTTACAGTGGTGTCAATTTAGCATGGTAGTGAAGACAAGCCCAAAGGTAATAGTGTTGATGTAATAGACTTCTATAAGGCATTTGACTTGGTGCCACATGACATTTTGATTTAAAAAAAAAGAGATAAAATTAATATGGCACATTAAATGGCTTAAAATCTGACAGAAAGGAATTGTAAATGAGGATGACTCATTGAATGGCTGTGTATCTAGCGGGGTCCCACAGGTATCCGTTCTTGGCCTTACTCGGCTTAACACTTTTTTTGATGACATGGAAGAAATCAAGGCTGCCGGAGGAGTGGAGCAGAGAAAGCCCATCTGTGGAGTGGATCCCTGTCTTCTAGGAACTACCGAGAAACCCAGAAACTCCAGAAATCCAGCACAGGGACACGGGAACAGCTGCTGGATAATATATTGATGTGTGCATAGATTGATAGATAGATAATGAACAATGATTCCCAGCACTGGAGGATCAAATGCATCACAAACTGGGAATAATTCCGCAAATACCAGCACAGTGAGTTTGTTCTTTCAATTAAAGATTTAACTGTATTAAAATACAAGACAACGTTTAAGAACAGAAATATGAATTGCCATTGGAAATATTTCAGACATTTTCTCTCAATCCAGTCAATTATCTACAGCCTGTCAGATTTATTTTTCAGCAGAAAATTTTGACTTTTTATAAAAGTTCCAAAAATCACCAGTTTTTGTATTTTTGGCAACTGAGAAACAAACATTTTCAGCTAAAAAGTGCTGAATACTAAACAATTTCATCTGACATTTCCCCCCAAAGCGGGTTTTTTAAAAAAAACATTTTTTTCATAGAAAGTCTCAGCTATTTAACATTTCTGTCAATAACCTGGAAGAAAGCACAAAATCATCACTGAAGAAGTTTGCAGATGATACAAAAATTGGGGGACTGGTGAATAATGGAGAGGACAGGTCTCTCCAATTTGTCCACATCCTTTCTGTAGTGGGGGGCCCAAAACTAGACACAATACTCCAGATATAGCCTCACCAGTGCCCAATTGAGGGGAATAATCACTTCTCTCGATCTGCTGGCACTGCTCCTACTAATGCAGTACACTATGCCATTAGCCTTCTTGGCAACAGGGGCACATTGCTGACTCATATCTACCTTCTCATTACTGTAATCCCCAGGTCCTTTTCTGCAGAACTGCTGCATAGCCAGTTGATCCCCAGCCTATAGCGGTGCATGGGATTCTTCTGTTCTAAGTGCAGGACTCTGCACTTGTCCTTGTTGAAGCTCATCAGATATCTTTTAGCCCAATCCTCCAATTTGTCTAAGTCACTCAGTACCCTATCCCTACCCTCCATCTTATCTACCTGTCCCCAGCTTAGTGTCATCCGCAAACTTGCTGAGGGTGCAATCCATCCCGTCATCCAGATCATTAATAAAGATGTTCAACAAAACCGGCCCCAGGATAGACTCCTGAGGCACGCTGCTTGATACCTGCTGCCAAGTGGACATCCAGCCATTGATCACTAACCGTTGAGCCTGATGATCTAGCCAGCTTTCTATCCACCTTATAGTCCATTCATCCAAACCATACTTCTTTAATTTGCTGGCAAGAATACTGTGGGAGATAGTATCAAAAGCTTTGCTAAAGTCAAGGTATATCACGTCCACTGCTTTCCCCATATCCACAGAGCCAATTAACTCATCATAGAAGGCAATCAGGTTAATCAGGCATGACTTGTACTTGGGGAATCCATGTTGACTGTTCCTGAACACCTTCCTCTCCTCTACGTCCTTCAAAATGGATTCCTTGAGGACCTGCTCCATGATTTTTCCAGGGACTGAGGTGAGGCTGACAGGTCTGTAGTTCCCAGGATTCTCCTTCTTCCCTTTTTTAAATATGGGCATTATATTTGCCTTTTTCCAGTCATCTGGGACCTCCCCCGACCACCACGAATTTTCAAAGATAATGGCCAATGGCTCTGCAATCACATCAGCCAACTTCCTCAGCACCCTCAGATGCATTAGATCCGGCCCCATGGACTTATGCTTGTTCAGCTTTTCTAAATAGTCCTTAGCCTGTTCTTCCCCCACTGAGGGCTGCTCACCTCCTCCCCATACTGTGCTGCCCAATGCAACAGTCTGGGAGCTGACCTTGTCTGTGAAGTCTAAGGCAAAAAAGCATTGAGTACTTCAGCTTTTTCTACATCATCTGTCCCTAGGTTGCCTCCCCCATTCAGTAAGGGTCCCACACTTTCCCTGACCTTCTTCTTGTTGCTAACATACCTGTAGAAACCCTTCTTGTTACCCTTCACATCCCTTGCTAGCTGCAACTTCAATTGTGCTTTGGCTTTCCTGATTGCAGAACTGCATGCTCGAGAACTATTTTAATACTTTCCCCTAGTCCTCTGTCCAAGTTTCCACTTCTTGTAAGCTTCCATTTTGTGTTTAAACTCACCGCAGATTTCTCTGTTAAGCCAAGCTGGTCACCTGCCATATTTGCTATTCTTTCTGCACATTGGGATGGCTTGTTCCTGCGCCCTCAATAAGACTTCTTTAAAATACAGTCGGCTCTCCTGGATTCCTTTCCTCCTCATACTAGCCTCTCAGGGGATCCTGCCCATCAGTTCCCTGAGGGAGTCAAAGTCTGCTTTTCTGAAGTCCAGGGTCCGTATTCTGCTGCTCTCCTTTCTTCCTTTTTCCCCCCAGGATCCTGAACTTGACCATCTCATGATCAATGCTGCCCAGTTGCCACCCACTACTACTTCCCCTACCAATTCTTCCCTGTTTTTGAGCAGCAGGTCAAGAGGAGCACGGCCTCTAGTTGGTTCCTCCAGCACTTGCACCAGGAAGTTGGGGGAGCATGGACCCTAATACAGCTTTGGGGAAGGGTGGACCCTAATTCAGAGCCAAGTTCTGGGTATGGGCCCACCTCTGATTCATTTGCAATGCCGTGTATTCCTGCTTGAAATATTCTCCTTCTTTCAGCCAGACAACTCTCAGCTCTTACATAACATGGAAGGCCCAGACATGATCCAATTGGAGTCAATGGATTCATAGATTCCAAGGATAGATGGGACCATTGTGATCATCTAGTCTGACCTCCTGTGTAACACAGGCTATAGAACTTCCCCAAAATATTTCCTGGAGCAGATCTTTTAGAAAAAAACATCCAATTTTGATTTAAAAATTTTCAGTGATGGAGAATCCACCACAATCCTTGGTAAATTGTTCCAATGATTAATTACTTTCATCATTAAAAATTACACCTCATTTCTAGTGTAAGTTTATCTAGTTTCAACTTCCAGCCATTGGATCATGTTATAGCTTTCTATGCTACATGGAGGAGACCATTATTAAATATTTGCTCCCCATGTAGGTACTTATAGACTGTAATCAGTCACCCTTAACCTTCTCTTTCAGTTAAATAAAGAGATCAATGAGTCTAGCACCATCATTAATGTTTTCTAATTCTTTAATCATTCCTGTGGCTCTTCTTGGAACCCTCTGCAAGTTAGCATCATTCTTGACTTTTTGACACTAGAACTGGACATCGTATTCCAGAAGTGATTGCACTACTGCCAAATACAGAGATTAAAATAACCCCTCTCCATGTACTCGAGATTTATCTGTTTGTATATTCCAGGATTGCATTTTGACCAAATTCACAGTAGGAATTCATGTTCAGCTGATTATCCACCACCACCCCCAAATCTTTTTCTTAGTCACCGCTTCTCACCGTGCAGATTCCCATCCTGTAAGGATGACCAAGTGATCTAGATTGCTCTGAATCAGTGACCTGTCCTCTTTATTATTCAGCACTCAACACAAAAATTGGGGATCTTCAAACTTGATCAGTGATGATTTTATATTTTCTGCCAAGTCATTCACAGAAATGTTAAATAGTGGAGGACCAGGAACCAATCACTGAGGAACTCCATGGGAAACAAGCTCACTTGCTGATGATTCCCTGTTTACAGTTACATTTACAGTTAGTAAGTTTTTCATTCATTTAAAGTCCGGCAGATTAATTTTATATTGTTTTAATTTTTTAATCAAAATGCCACGAGGTACCAACCAAACACCTTACAGAAGTCTAAGTCTATTAAGTCAAGACTATTCCTTTATCAACCAAATGTGTAATCTCATTTAAAAAAAGGAATCATGTTAGCTTGACAAGATCTGTTTTCCATAAACCCACACTAGGCACCTGTCTCCATCTTTAGGTGTCTAAATCCCTTTGCAAGCCCGGCCCACAGAGAACAGAAGCTGGACTGGAAACAGAAAACTCTGGGGGATATCCCTGGGGTCAAACTAGAGGATCACAATGGTCCCTTTTGGCTTTAATATTGAGCAATCGATGAACTTTTGGCTCTGGGCCTCTGCTTCTGAGCTGTGCAGGGCTCCATGGAGTGAGTCCCATACATCCTTAGGAACTAAACATGGATAAATAGACTTCCCACAGCATCACTCCTTTAATGACAGTGACGCTCAAAACCAGCTCCACACAGCTCAGCTGCAGAGAATACGAATTCATATATATAAATATATAAATTCTTTAAGGGTTTTACTATCAATTTGCTTAAATATCTAGTGCTGTTTTTTAAAAACCTCCCTGATGAAAATTAGATCTTTTCATTAAAATCCCAAAACATATTTTTCAGCATTAAGACGCAAAAACCTTCCACTGAAAACGTCAGTTTTTTTACCTACAAAGCAAAAACTGAGATTTTGGGTTTCCTACAAAATATTAAACATATTCAGAAACAACAGACAGATTCTGATGTATTTTCATTCCAAAACACAGGGGAAAAAAACCCAAACAAAAAAAATTCAACAGAAAATTTCTAACCAGCCTTAAACAAGGGTGGGGAACATGAATTTAGACTGAGAAGTTCATATCCTCAAAAGATATGCTGTAGTTCAAAGAAGAATTATCTCAGGAAGTTCTGCAGCCTTTGTTATACAGGAGGACAGACTAGATCAGGGGTGGCCAACCTGTGGCTCCGGAGCCACATGTGGCTCTTCAGAAGTTAATATGCTGCTCCTTGTATAGGCACCAACTCTGGGGCTGGAGCTACTGGCTCCAACTTTCCAGTGTGCTGGGGGGTTCTCACTGCTCAACCCCTGGCTCTGCCACAGGCCCTGCCCCCACTCTACCCCTTCCCACCTCCTCCTCTGAGCCTGCCATGCCCTCGTTCCTCCCTCCTTCCCCCCAAAGCCTTCTGCACTCCATGAAACAGCTGATCATGAGGTGCGGGGAGAGAAGGGGAGGCACTGATTGGCGGGGCTGCCGGTGGGTGGGAGGTGCTGGGAGCAGCGAGGGGGGGGAGTTGATGGGGGGCTGCTGACGTATTACTGTGGCTCTTTGGCAAAGTCCATTGGTAAATTCTGGCTCCTTCTCAGGCTCAGGTTGTCCATCCCTGGACTAGATGACCGCAATGGTCCCTTCTGACTTTGGAATCTCTGAATCATAATTTCAAACCCATTCATTCTCTTGCACCTGGGTTTATTTCTGTGTTTCAGCATCCATACATTTCAAACAGACTAGCACCTTTAAACCCAGGGTCAGAGTTGAACTAAGCAACTGAAGTCTTCTCTCCTGACCACACTCAGGGATGTGTGAGAGATCAATAAGACTGAAATACAGATCTCCTGATCTACCTCTATGTCCAGGGCACAACAGTGCCATCAGCTGAGCACTGCCACTGTAAATGGGTGCACAGAGCATACACATGATAAGACACAGGCCATCCCCCACAGAGCTTCCAGTCCAAGTAGAGGAGGCAGAGAAAGGGGAAACAAAGGCACAGAGATGGGAAGTGACTGGGCACACAGCAGGTCCGTGGCAGAGCCAAGAACAGAAGCCAAGTCTCTGGAAGGCCACTGGACTGCATGGCACAGACATAAAGTCACAGTGGTAAATGACAGCAGTAATGGAGGCATGCTCCCAGTCCATCCTTGCACAGAGATGATCGTGCAGCTGGGATTTGGTGCTATTGGTCAATGTGTAAGCAAGTAGCAACTCATCTATGCTCAGAGCTCTCTGTGGACTCATTACAGACGAGCTGCCATTTAGAATGCTGGGTGAGGCAATGTCTTATTCCCTTTGGAAGTGGAAATCAGGCAGTGTTGGGGCTTTGGTATTTCAGGCTACAGATACAATTGGAACTGGGACTGTGATTCCCTGTTCACAAGTGGTGGCACGGGCTAGCTGCCCCAGGTTCATACCTATGGAGTCCAGAAGGGTTTATACTCAGGGTGGCTAGCCCATGCTGCCATAGTGACACTACTATTTTTACCTAAGTCAATTTTCCCTAGTGTGATAATGCACCAGACTAGAGATTGTCAGAAGTGAGGAGTCTTGGCCATTCCAAGTCCATGGAAGTGAGACTTGCTCTGCAGCCCAGACATTCATATCAGGGGATATCACACAGAGAAAATCACAGTCATTCCCTCTGTCGTTCCAATCCTGACTATTGCCCTTCTCCTTCCCTCCACAGACAGGAGACGATACACTGAGAAGGATAATGCAGAATTGAACTGAACCGAGTTCCTTCTCCTGGGATTCTCTGATGTTCAGGAGTTGCAGATTTTGCACTTTGTTTCTAGTGATTTACCTGGCATCCCTGCTGGGGAATCTTCTCATCATCACAGTGGTAGCCCTCGACCACCATCTTCAGATCCCCATGTACTTTTTCCTGATGAATCTGGCCATCCTAGACCTCGGCTCCATCTCTGTCCCTGTCCCAAAATCCATGGTCAATTCCTTAACTAACACCAGGTAGATTTCTTACTCTGGATGTGTCACCCAAGTCTTTCTCCTTTTCTTCTTTGCTTCAGCAGGTATTGCCTTACTCACTGTCATGGCGTATGATCGATATGTCGCCATCTGCCAACCATTTCACTATGAGACTGTGATGAACAGGAGATACAAATGGCAGCCAGTGCCTGGATCAGTGGTCTACTGAATTCTGCACTTAACACTGGGAACACCTTCTGTGGAGGCAACATAGTGGATCAGTTCTTCTGTGAAATCCCCCAGCTCCTCAAGCTCGCCTGCTCTGACTCATATTTGAGAGAAGTTGGTTTTCTTGTATTTGGTGTGTGTTTAGACCTAGGTTGCTTTGTTTTTATAATTGTGTCATATGTTCAGATCTTCAAAACTGTGCTGAGAATCCCCTCTGAGCAGGGCCGACATAAAGCCTTCTCCACCTACCTCCCTCACCTCATTGTGATCTCCTTGTTAATTTGCACTGCGTCCTTTGCCTACCTGAAGCCCACCTCCAGCTCAGCATCAGGACTGGATCTCATGGTGGCTGTTCTCTATTCTGTGGTGTCTCCAATGATGAATCCGATCATCTATAGCATGAGGAATAAGGAGATCAAAGATTCCCTGTGGAAAATGATTGGATCAAGGCTATTCATCAAGAATAAAATGTCTGCCTGTCTCACATGACCACGGTCTCATTCTGTTTCTTTATAAATTTAATCAACCGTTGACATTATTTTCTCCATGAGAACGTAGCATGCAATCTGTTTATGAACACAGGGATATTTACACTGGGATATATCTAGCCAAAAACCACTGCAATCAATGGAGTTAATATAGAGTTACAACTGCGTAAGAAAGTAAAAAATTTATCTAATCTATCTATCTATCATAATTCACAATCCAACAGAAATCTGTCATTATGACACAATGAGGTGTGTTCTGTCCTGTTTATCTGCCTATCTAAACATACACTCTGTTTCTTCTGTATTGTATACATACTGTGCACATCAATGCACAAAGATGGTGTTCAAATAAACATTATTCACAGCAGCAGGCAAATTTTGGACTCTTTTGCAGCTTGGATGTGACTAGATTTGCACTGAATGGTACATGGAATACAAGGTCGGTGCATGAAATGGTACTTTTCCTTTTACACCAAGGTTAGAACTAAAGGACCCCCAACAAGTAACTTACACTAGTGCTTATGTTACTATTGAGTGACCAGAATATTTTGGCCAAGATGTCATCTGTATTAACTAATGGCTGGGAGAAACCCGAGAGGTGCAGAAGAGCACATGGTTTGGATACAGACATCCCTTATGGGAGAATCTATGAATGGCGATTCTCTATATCCTAATAAAGAGGAGAGAATAGAAGTTGATAAAATACAAGTGGGAGCTGAAGAGAAACAATCAAATGAGAAAGAGTCCCATTCAATTACATCATGTGAAGGCAGACAACTACATATTCACAAATTTTATATATGCTTGTATACAAATGCAAGAAGTGTAAATACTAAGGCCTGGTCTACACTAACCCCCCAAGTCGAACTAAGGTACGCAACTTCAGCTATGTGAATAACGTAGCTGAAGTCAACATACCTTAGTTCGAACTTACCGCGGTTCAGACGCGGTCCACACGCGGCAGGCAGGCTCCCCGTCGATTCCGCGGTACTCCTCTTGCCGAGCTGGAGTACCGCAGTCGACGGCGAGCACTTCCTGGTTCGACTTATTGCGTCCAGACCAGACGCAATAAGTCGAACCCAGAACTTCGATCCCCAGCCGCCGAACTAGCGGCTGGGTGTAGACCAGCCCTTAGATACGTGAATTTGAGGGTCTGATTTTAAAGGAGGATATTGAAATAATTGGTGTCACAGAAACCTGGTGGAATAATGATAATCAATGGGACATGGCAATACCAGGGTATAAAGTATATAGGAATGATGGCTTGGTCATGCTCGTGGGGGACTGGCACTACATGTGAAAGAAAGCACAGAGTCAAATATAGTAAAACTCTAAAACATACCATAGAATGTATGGATAGAAATGCCATGCTTGAATAATATGAGTGTAGCGGTAGGAATATAGTACTGACCACCTGACCAGGATGGTAATAGTGACTGAGAAACACTCAAGGAGATTAGAGAGGCTACAAAAATAGAAAACTCAATAATAATGGGGGATTTCAACTATCCCAATATTGACCTGGTACAGGTCACCTCAGGAACGGATGGAGAGACAAAATTTCTAGACACCATTAACGACTGCTTCTTGGAGTATCTAGTCCCTGCTCCAAGAGGGGAGAAGCAATTTTTGATTTAGTCTTTAATGGTGCACAGGATCTGGTCCAAGAGGTGAATATAGCCAAACTGCTCGTTAGTAGCAACCATAATGTAATTAAATTTAACATCATGATGGTGGGGGGAAATACCAAAGAAGCCTACTACAGTAGCATTTAATTTAAAAAAGGGGAACCCTGTTTGGGTGATCAGTTTAATTATTAATGGAATGATGTCAGATTGGAGGAAGATCTCAAGTCAGGTTCTACAGGGATCTGTTCTGGGCTTGGTGTTAACATCTTTATTAATTACCTAGATGTAGGAGTAGAGAGCATACTGATGAAATTTGCAGATGACACAATGCTGGGGGATGTTTCCAACATTTTGGAGGATAAAACTAAAACTGGGCTATAAACAACAAAATGAAATCCATCAAAGACAAATGTAAGGTTCTACACTTAGGCGGAAAAACCACATGCACAAACAGAATGGGAGATAATGGGCTTGGCAGCAGCACTGTTGAGAAGGATCTGGGAATTATGGTGGAACACAACCTCAACATGAGTCAACAATGTGATGCTGTGGAAAAAAAGTAAATGCAAATTTAGGTTGCATTAACAGAGGCATAGCATGCAAGTGGCAGGAGTTTAGTTAGGCCTCAGCTGGAGTATTGTGTCCAATTTTGGTCACCAATGTATAGAAAGGAACTGGAAAGGATCCAGAGGTGAATGACAAAGATGATCAAAGGGATGGAATGCAAACTGTATGAGCAAAGACTGAAGGAACTGGGTATGTTTAGTTTGGAAAAGAGGAGATTAAGGGGGGACATGACAGCAGTCTTCAAGTACTTGAAACGCTGCCATAAAAAGATGGAGAAAAGTTGTTTTCTTTTGCCACAGAGGCAAGACAAGAGGCAATGGGTTCAAACTACAGCATAGCAGATTTAGATTAAATCTCAGAAAAAACTTCCTAGCAGTAAGAACAGTAGGACAATAGAACAGACTGCCTACAGAGGTTGTGGAAGCTCCTTCACTGGAGGTTTTCAAAAGGAGGCTGGATAGCCGTCTGTCTTGGATGGTTTAGACACAACATGTAGGTAGGGGGTAGACTAGATGACCCTTGCAGTCCCTTCTAATCCTATGGTTCTATTATTCTATGATTCTATGAAAAATGAGGAAGCTAGTTAAACGGGAATTAAAAGGAAGAATCACAAGAGTGAAATGCCTACAAGCTGCATGGAAACATTAAAAACAAAACAAAACAAAGGCTCAAATTAAATGTATACTTCAAATAAAAAAAACATTGTAAGACGACCTAGAAAAGACACTGTGACACATGGTCAGAAAGGGTTAAGCATCCTGCAGGATAAATGAACCAAATTCAACCTTTAGGGACATATTGGTAGATAATGTTTGTGTTTTTGTGTGGTTACATATATATTGTTAGAGGCTGACAATGTGACCAAACAGTTCATGTCTGTGCTGTATTCTGTTAATTCAGAGATCAAAAGGAGATCTTAACATGTAAATGAACTGTAAATATAGTGATATCACTTTACTGATCTCTTTGAAATGTATAGCAAATCACCTGCGAATGATGGAAAACAGATCTCCAGTCCCACCTGGATCACCCAGGATATGAACACTGGATTATAATTTATGGACTATTTCTGAAATAACTCTTTGTAACTACAAAGCTCACCATCTCTGCTATAAAACTGATCTTAGAATGCTACTCATGTCTGTATGTAACCTGATCTTTTAACCAGTACACTCTCTCTCTCTTCTTTTTTAATAAATTTTAGTTTAGTTAATAAGAATTGGCTGTAAGCGTGTATTTGGGTAAGAGCTGAAATATTCATTAACTTGGGAGATAATGTGTCTGATCCTTTGGGACTGGTAGAACTTTCTTATATGATGAATAAGATTTACAGTAATCCTCATCGTATTTGACTTGGGTGTCTGGGTGGAAGCCCAAGGCTGGATTGCTATAAGGGACCTGTGTCTTGGCTTCTGTGTAACCAGTAAGGTATTATAGGAGCTGTTGTGTGCTGGCTTGGTAAATCTAAGTATTGGAATATCCACCAGCTTTGGGGATTGTCTGCCCCATTCTTTTCAGTTTGCCCTAATTGAGTAACCTCAGTGTGGCTACTCTGGAACTCTGGTCACAGACACAAATAATAACAGCAAAAAACAAAATTACATCAGAAGCAGGAAACTTGACAAACAATCAGTGGGGCCACTGGATGATTGAGGTGCTAAAGGAGCACCTGAGGAAGAGAAGGCCGTTACGGAGAAGCTAAATGAATTATTTGCATCCGTCTTCACCGCAGAGGATGTGAGGGAGATTCCTTCACCTGTGCCATTGATTTTAGGTGACAAATCTGAGGAACTATCCCAGGCAGACGTGCAAGAGAGACGAGGTGGGTGAGGTAATATCATTTATTGGTCCAAGTTCTTGAAAGCTACAATGATGCAGCCTGGGACAGTAGCTCTGAGATGTGGGAACTACTGTGTTCATCTCCATGGGTGTTCCCAGCCCCCTCCTTGGATCTTTAGAGCCTCTGAAAGGAGGGAAACTTGCCCGTTTTTAGCTCCCCACCCAAAGGGGTTGGACTCTCCAAGATGTTGGCTCATGTGGGGGGCAGGGAGGGGGCTACAGATGCTCCCAAAATGGCAACCCCTCCCTAAGCCTTGCTCGCACAAGGGGATGTATGGAGAGTGGTCCACCCCTTTAGATGGGCACAGGCCCCCTAGATGCTGGCACACATGAGGGGCAGAAAGAGGGGCTCAGACACCCAAGAGTGAAAAGCCCCCCCCATCCCAGCTCAGGGCAGGGAGGGGGCAAGGACCCGCCTAGAGGGGCAAGAGACCCCTAGATCTGGGCGCACACATGAGAGGGGAGCATGTGGGGCTGACAAGTGCCCCTGCCCCTTTTTTCACTCAGTCCCCCTCCCACTCACCCCCACATCCCCTACCCATTGTCTCATCTCTCCACACCCCCTAACCCTCACACCTTCCTCATCTGAGCCCCCAACCTCTCTTCCCTCCACTACAAACCATCTCCATTTATCCCCCTCCCCATTCCTCCCTGCCTTCGCTGCAGCCCCAAACCCTTCTCCCTCTATTCCCCCAATCCTCTGCATCATAATTACCCCTCCCTTCCCAGGAAGCTCTCACATGTCTAACTTTTCCCACAAAAACTTTGAGTACATTCCCCCCAAAAATAAAATTGCCACCCAGGACACACAAATTGTAGCAACATCCAATGACTCAGCCCAAAATGCATTTTGTCCTAGGTGGGCATTAGTCATTAACTTTTACTTAGTTATGTTACCTAAAGTGTGAATTCACAGCCATCAGTCTCAGCGATGTCTGTGATTCACCCAGTCATTAGTTTAACAGCACTAGTCAGAAGAAGGAAACCATTTTGGCAGCCATCTTGTGGCTCTGGAACCCCAAATTTGAATCAGTGAAGCTACTCCATGTGTTCATGAGTCACAGCAAATTTTAAAACAATCCGAGTAACTGTTCAGATTTTAGGCCACTTACAAGAGTCGAGCTTTAAAACAATAAAAAATTGAGAGAATGGAAACTCTGATTGTTTAAATCTGCACACCCTCTAAAAAGTGAACATTCCTGTTCTTAAATGTCCTTCTAAATTTGGATAAACGAAAGTGTTAATGGGGGCCATGCACTGACTTGGGTAAAACTCGACAAATTGAGACCATTTTGACCTGAATCACATCAATAGTTTGAGCTGAAGCGCTGTGCTATTTTATTCCAGAGCTGATATCTCTGCAAAGCCCAGCTCAACTGACTCCAAATCTGGAACACTACTCCTACCCTGAACCCTCCCAAGGCACAGCAAATTGCAAAGGAATCCAAGTTAGCATGTTGGTATTAGAGATCTTAGAAAGGGTGACCTTTAAACAGGAATTATGATGCAACAGTGATGCTATACTGGTGCTGCCGTGCCAAGATAATTTTTGCGATAGATAAAGGGAGAGGTAGCTCCCTTTTATAAAAACCCAACCAGACAGTTAGCTATAAAATCCCTCTTAGTAGCTGTTCTCTACTTGCTTTACCTGTAAAGGGTTAAAAAGTCCAACTGCTATGCATAGATAAAAAGAAGTAAGTGGGCACCTGAGATAGAATAAGAGATAAGAATAATAATGCAGAAATGCAACAAATCTATAGGCCCAAGCCTATAAGAATTAGTGTAAGTGCTTAATATAAAAGCAAGGCCTCACAGCCTTGGTAGAAGTAAGTTGCTTCATCAAGTTAGCAGCTGGTACCAGTTTTAGGGTATTGGGGGAGAGGAGGTTAACAACAATAGATGATCAGCAGCTGTTTAACTGTCGGCAATCATGGCAACTAATTGACATATATGCTAATAAATTTCAACTAATGAATATACTCATCTATAGGAAAAGGACACCTCATTACTCTGAGCATGAGGCAGTGAAGATATGGTAAAAGAGGAGGGAGTTATTCATGCATGTGCCTGATGAACATCAAGGCCTATACATTCTTGGCATGGATTAGGCTATTGGAGTTCTCCATCAGCATGATGAAGCCAAATAGAAACTTTCTCAACCCTTTGAGTCCTCTCGAAGTGTAGAGTGAGTATTCCCAGCCAATGGTGCTGAACATTATTATGGGGTTGTATTATTTCACCTTATGAGTGTGGATTGCTTTACAAATCATAGTAATAATAAAAATTTCGCAATCACAAAAAGTGTTCCTGGACTGTGAGTTGTTGTCACAGATGGGCACAATGGGGCTCTCAGCTAAATATTAATTCTGATAATACTGAGCCTGATCTTGGGACAAGAACCTGCCATATTTCAGAGTGTTAATTGGGGATGCTAAATAATTAGGGAGATCAAGACGTAATCAATAGCTCAGGCAACAGTAGAGAAGGCTAAGGTAGTGTAGGGCAGAGAAGTCTACTGGTGGCAGAGGGCAGAGAGGTCAATGGTTGGTGAAGGAGGTGAATTTTACAGTTGATGAATGGGATGTCTTTTATGGTAAAGGAGGGAGAATGTTATGGAGGATAAACTACTGCAGAGCGGGAGAACCGAGTCAAAATTTCTTACAATGCTGTGTACAGGCCAACACTTTGGGGTATGTTTTTTTATCTGTCTCTATAAATAATTCACATGACGCTGTTACTGCATTCTATGGCATTTCACCACCTGTGTGTTTCAGAGTGACTCCAGAATTGGAGTTTTTGGTCTTGTGAGGAGCAGTGCAAATTCATCTCTCATGTAAATTGACCAGGCAACATTAATTACGGGTGGTGATGTGCCCTTTTTACCATGAATGGATTAGGCTCACTGCGTGCTACAGCACCACTAGGTTTTGGTAGATGGGAGAGTTGATGTTCTCAACAGTTGGGTTTCTGGGACCTGGATGTGTCAGTTGCTTTAGACACCACCCTGTGAGTAGAACAGAGTGAGATCACCATTGACAAGGGCTGGCATGGAGTGAGGATGCGGTGCCACTGCCCGTGTCTTCAGTGCTATTTAGATCACTACTGCTGAGATTTTCAAAGCTGCCTTGGCAATTGGGATGCCAGTCCCCATTAATTTCTTTCAGAACTGAGCATCCAAAATTCTCTAACTGGTTTGCAATTTCAGCCCAAAAGATTAGAGAAAGGGTTAAAAAAAAAACAGGCCTATCTCCCATTTTCAAAAGTGCCCCACTACCTCCCTAGAGACACCTAAATACCTTTAAAAACTTGGCCCTTAGTCACCTGGGCATCTAAGGTCTTGTCTACACTTTGAAATGAGACAGCATCACAGGTGTAGCCTAGTCCATGCCATTTTAGGGATCTTTCAGCATTAGTATTTGCAGTCTGGTGGATCAAAGCAAGTTCAATATAACGCGGTTTCATCTATAACCCGGTACGATTTTTTGGCTCCTGAGGACAGCGTTATATTGAGGTAGAGGTGTAACTATCAGTCCCTCTACTCGGCCAGGCCCCAATGTAAGGGGGAGATCTGGACCATCAGACTCGTTTGGCAGGCCAGGGACCAGAGAGATGGCCGCTTGTCTCTTACCACCAAATCCCCAGGAAACAGTGTGATTCTATGTAAGGAATGATACAAAGTATCAGCTTAATGTTATATTACTGCTGCATTTTTATGTGACTGGGAACATTGTGTCTTTACTAATTGTACTAATAAAATTGCTTAAAGTTTTACTTTACCCTGGTATAAAAATGTCACCCCTAAAATCACAGATCCAAACCGACACTGCTCTGATGGCAAACGTTTCTAGTACAGATCAGGTCTCTGTGTTCATTTTTAAGATTACATTCTAAGTGCATCAGAGTCATTTCCTTGAGTGTGTGTCTACTAGGGAACAGTATTGTGTGAATAGGTGTGCTATTGTCAGTGTACATTATTTTCAATGTGCTCTTGGGGAAATCAACATGCAATTGAGTTTTTACACTGCTCTGCGTCTCTTTGAGAATGTGTGTTTCTGACTGTGAATCATTGTGTGAATTTATGAATGTATAACATCATGTGTGAAACATACGTGAGCGTGTGTGCATTATCAGCGCTCGTTAGGATCTGTGAGTGGATTTCTGAGTGTTCATTTGTGTATGATTGCTTCTGAATGACAATATTGTGTGTTTATCAGTGCAAAGTGTTGTGTGAGTGTGTGTGTTTTGTGATTGTGCATTGCTGTGTGTATGTTTCAAAGTGCACATAACTGGTTATTTACCAGTGAATATTACTATGTTTGTGAGTGTATTTTGACTTAGCAGAGTCCCTGTATTAAAGCCAAAAGCTGCTATCTACCTGCAGCTCTTAGCCTCTAAGATGCTAACGTTTTAGTGAGTTATTGAAAGGAGATAAGTTGAAGAGTAGAACTAGTTGGGAAAGGGGGTTTCTCATCTTGTGAGGCTTTTCAAAAAATTTGAAATATTTCCCCATCCCATGCAAGGAAGAAATTGAATTATTTTTCAAACAGATAATCTGAAAGCAAAACAAAACAAAAATAAAAAAACAGATTGGGTCAAAAGAAAACATTTGGCTTCCATCATTTTTATAGTTTCATAGAATTTTAGGCCAGGAGGGATGATGCAAGCAACTAGTCAGAACTTCTTTTTATCACAGGCCATTGAATCCCACCCAGTTACCCTTGTGTTGAGCCCAACGACTTCAGTTAAACTAAAGCATTTCAGTCCTAAGCAAACTGCACTGTTGTGAGCCACAGGCCTAGACCTGGGCAGATTAAGGTCTCACCTGTGTTCTAGGCCCTGGCAAGGACAGGGAACTGATCAGCTGGGGCACATCCAGGTGATCCTAGGAGGTGACCTGAACCCCATGCTCCAGGGCACAGTTTCATTTTGATTTTGACCCTTTATTTTTCACCTTTTCTTTAGACTGAATTAACTGAAATTTCCAAATGATTTTTTTTTCAAATTGAAAAATGTCAAAACTGGACATTTGAATCTTCTAAAAGAAATCAAATTAAGATATTCATCAAAACCAACCAACCCTTTGCTGTGAACAGGGTTTCCTGATGAACAAAACCATATTGTGAGAAAGTTTCCAACCCGAGTTCATAATCAGTCCACTGTCTACAATTTCTTCCTCCCCTCTTAGGCCCCAACCCTGAAACATGTCCCGCCGTCCCACCGGCAGACTTCTATGTCCATGTGAATGCCGTTCAACCAGGGGCTCTCAAACTTTTCTCAGATCACTGACCATATCAAGAGAGAGATGCCTTGTGCACCCGGCTCCTCTTCATTGTGATCTCATCAACTTCCTCTCCTCCCAGACACAAATATAGAGACCACCTCCTTTGCCCATTCAAGTTCACACAACACCTCAACATAAACCTACTGCCTCATCTTCAGTTCAGATTCACAGGCAAAGGAAATGGATTTGAAACTGTTTAACGAGGCGAGATCCCCAGCAGGTCAATATCAGCCATAGCTCCATTGGTGTCAATGGGCAAGAACCACAGCTGGTGTAAATCAGCAGTAGCTCCAGTGGAGTTAATGAGGCCAGATTCCCCAGCTGGTGAAAACTGACAACTCCCTGGGCATGTTAGGGCTAGATCCCCAGCTAATGGAAATCAAAGTAGCTCCACTGGAATCAAATGGCCAAATCTCAACTTGGCATAAACAGCCCTAACCAGCGGCGGCTCCAGGCACCAGCGCTCCAAGCGCGTGCCTGGGGCGGCAAGCCGTGGGGGGCACCCTGCTGGTCCCTGCGAGGGCGGCAGTCAGACTGCCTTCGGCGGCTTGCCTGCGGGAGGTCTGCCAGTCCCTCGGATTTGGTGGCAATTCGGCCATGGGTACGCCGAAGCCGCGGGACCAGGGACCTCCTGCAGGCATGCCGCCCAAGGCAGCCTGCCTGCCGTGCTTGGGCAGCAAAAAAGCTAGAGCCGCCCCTGGCCCTAACTACTAAGAACTCAATGGAACTGTATCAGTTTCCACCAGTTTAGGACATTGCAGTGAGCTTTTTGTGTTTCCCTCTGGCTACTTCTTAGTGGCCAACATCAGTCAGGGCAGCCTGAGCTGTGGGTTCCTCTGGTGTCTGCATCCCAAGAGCTGCTGATGCAATGCAGGAGAAAAACATCTCTGCTCTTGCAGAGCTGATTATGTGGAGTTAATGAAGGAACAGGCTACTCCAGTTCAGCTGGGGCTCTGGTGCCACTGGGCTCTGAGCTATTTTAGGTTACATGTCTGTGCTATAAATATATAGTTTATTCTGTAATCTCCTTCAGACACCCTTTGGGCATCAGCCCTGCCTTGTTTTTAGCCCAGCATCCTTTCAGGGTGCTTCTACCACTTGAGATCCAGGACATATTGTGTTCCCGCTCTGGGTGGTTAGGTTCGGCAAGAGCAGCTTGTCATGGTGGTTTGCTCCTGAGGTAAGATCAGAGCTGGGCTCACTGTCCCGGAGACCGGAGTCAGCTATTTAACCCCAGAACAAGCACATCCTGGGTTGTGACTGTGTTTGAAGCCTGCACAAACGGGAATCAGTTTCACAGCTGGGTGGGGCTTCCTGCCTCCATCCTATTTAGTCCTTCACCTCTCAGCCAAGACAGTCCAAGGAGGGAAGCAGAGAGTGTCTATCTGTGGAGAGTATCCTTGTCTTCTAGGAACTGCAGAGAGACCCAGCAACTCAGGAAATATGATGGAGTGGCAGGGAAAAAGCTGCTGGATAATACAGAGATGGGGTGTTATTGGCAGATACAGAGATAGGCAATGACTGAAGAATCCTGGTGGTGAAGTGTCTAATTCATCACAGGCTGGGAAATATTCCACAAAGACCAGCGCTGTAAGTTTGTTATTTCAGTTAAACATGTTCAGTTATTAATATGCTGGGAAAATTTCATAATAGATCTATGGGTTACAATTGGAACTCTTTAAGATTCTTAATATAATTTAATCAAACCTTTAGAGCTGCTCAGAGGTTGTTTGTTTATTTGTGGCAGAAAACAGTTGACTTTTCATAGAAATTTTGATAGAAATGTTTGTGTGTGTGTTCATTGAGAATCAGACAATATCAGGTAAACTGCTGGAAACTGAAACATTTTCACCCAAATTAAGGGGGGGGGGGGAGTTTTGCAATAAGTTGTGCTTCGGGAATAACAAAATTCCCCAGAATATTTCTTTAGTTGAAAACCCAGGTTTCCTTTGAAATAATTTAAAAAGAAAATGTCTGAATACTCCAGATTGGAAACTTAGATGTAAGCCAAGATGGGAACATTGATATTGTCCAATAATAGTAAAAGTTGCACCCAGTCACTATATTGCAACTGTGTTTATTTCTGTTTCAAAGGGATACTTGGTGATTCATAAAACTGAGTAAGTAGCAAAGTTGGTAGCCCACAGCATAGATGTTAAACATACTAGTGCCTTAGATGGAGAACAGAGAATTGAAGCCCCCTACCAAAGCCTGTCTCTCTTATCCCTGCCAAGGACATAGAGGAGGTGAATGTGATTAGAACCGAGTTATTCTGCTCTAGCTCCGTATCCTCTGTCCCACACTGCTGCTGGCTAAACACAATTGTTGTAAATGGGGCCACTGAACATACACCTAATAAGACAAAGCCCATCCCTAACAGAGCCGACAGTCCTAGCAGACAAGGCAGAGAAAGGGATGGAGGGGAAACAGAGGCACAGGGAGGGGAACTGACTGGCCCAAGGTCACACAGCAGATCAGTGGCAGAAACAAGAATAGAATCCAAGTCTCCTGATGGCCACTGACCTGCACAGCCATAAACTGACAGAGGTAAACAATGCAGCAGAGAGGTAGCTGAGCAATGCTACTAGCCCATCAGTACACAGAGATGGAAATGGGATCTTGTGTCACAAATCAAGACGTAAGCAGGCAGCAGGCTGTCTATGTGGTATTGCAATGGAATCATTACAGACGAGATGTCATGCAGGATACTGAGTTACTATATGTCATATTTTCCTGGAAAGTGGCTATCAAACAGTGTTGACATTTTAGCATTTTAGTTTCATGCCCAAGTCCAGAGCCTCCTGTTTGTAGCAAGAGGGGATCCAACTTGGCTAGAATTGTTGCATTGTGATTGTACTTTACACTATCCTTCACACGGCATCTTATCAAGTCATATCCTGAGTTAGATCTTCAGATGGTGCAAACTGATGCAGCTCCATTGACTTTAAGGGAGCCACTCCAATTTACATTCATGTGATAACTCACCAATCCTAGTTAATAGGAGTGACGAGTGCTGTGCATCATTGTCACTCAAATCACGAGATATCGCTGCAGGGAATCAGGGCCACTCCCGCTGTCAGTGTAATTCCCAATGTCTTTGTCCTTCCCTCCACAGCCATCACACAATGAACTGAGAAAGAAAATGTCCAATCGAACCACCGTGACTGAGTTCCTTCTCCTGGGATTCTCTGATGTTCGGGAGCTGCAGATTTTGCACTTTGTGGTGTTTCTGCTGATTTACCTGGCAGGCCTGATGGGAAATCTTCTCATCATCACAGCCATAGCCCTCGACCACCATCTTCACACCCCCATGTACTTCTTCCTGGTGAATCTGTCCATCATAGACCTCGGCTCCATCTCTGTCACCATCCCCAAATCCATGATCAATTCCCTCATGAACACCAGGTCAATTTCTTATCCTGGATGTGTCACCCAAGTCTTTCTCTTTGTAGTCTTCATTGCAGCTGATTTTGCCTTACTCACCATCATGGCTTACGACCGACACGTTGCTATCTGCCAACCACTGCACTACGAGAGAGTGATGAACAGGACAGCTTGTGTCCAAATGGCAGCCAGTGCCTGGATTACTGGTATTGTCTACTCTGCCGTGCACACCGGGAACACGTTTAGTTTACCCTTCTGCCAGTCCAATGTCATCAACCAGTTCTTCTGTGAAATCCCCCAGCTACTCAAGCTCGCTTGCTCTGACTCGTACCTCAGTGAAGTTGGGCTTCTTGCCTTTAGTGTGTTTTTAGGTTTAAACTGCTTTGTTTTTATATTTGTGTCTTATGTTCAGATCTTCAAAACCGTGCTTAGAATCCCCTCTGAGCAGGGTCGGCATAAAGCCTTCTCCACCTGCCTCCCTCACCTCACTGTGATCTCCTTGTCACTTTTCACTGCCATGTTTGACTATCTGAAATTAACCTCCAGCTCAGCATCTAATCTAGATCTCTTGGTGGGTTTTCTCTATGCTGTCGTGCCTCCAATGATGAATCCATTCATCTACAGCATGAGGAACAAGGAGATCAAAGCTGCATTAAAGAAACTGATTGTGTGGAGGTTATTCACCAAGAATTAAAGTGTCTGTCATTGCACCTTGATTGAGATGTCATTCTGAGTTTTTTTATGGATATATTGAACTGTTGATGAAATTGTCTCCTTGAGAACATAGGTGCAATCTGTTTAGGAACTCATAAAATCCAGACTAACTCCACTGAAGTCAAATGAGTTAGTTTAGAATTACACCAGTGTAAATACAATCAGAATCTAAATATTTATCCATAAATGTACATACACACCTATCTGGCTGTCTTAGGAATTTATACTGCTACCATCGCCATGCTATCTGTACGTGCTGCACGGAATATCAACAACCATAGCTAGGTCACTACTGGACTTCATGAACTTTCTGGCCCTTCTGCTTTTTGGGATAGAAACTGTAGTTGGGGTATGAGACAATTGGCTTGTTTGTTTCCTTGATTCTTTTCTTTTTCATGTTGTTTCATTTTATTGATTCATTGGTTGACTTGTTTCTTTGTTCCAGGTGACTTTTGGGGGGTAGGAATTTGCAGGGTGGAATATGTTTGATTAAATGGGGGTATCTGTTAATTTTGTCATCTATTGAAGGTGTCAATGTCATAATATCGTTAAAGTGGTTTTCTGATAGACTTGAAGTTTTCCTTTCCCCAATGATAAAGAATTGAAACAAAGTTTCTGTATATGTCTGGATAGCTGAGTTGCTGTTCAAATTATTATTTTAATGCTGGTGGGATTTTATTGTCTTATTTTTAATGTGTTAGGGCACAAAGATCATTATATAATTATGAGTATTATCTTTTTTTATTTTAATAAATAAATACTGCATTCTTCTTGCTATGGTGGAAAGGTATTTGGAAGAGAAAGCTATTGCAGTGTTTCCTAAAGACAAACTGAGTCAGGGTAATAAAGACAAATTTTTATCCTACCAAACTACTGCAGTGATGGATCTGGAATTCCTCATATTTTCTCTTATGTTATGCTTTGTTCCTACAGTGGTAAATAAATCATACTTTGTATGGAGAAGCCTGGCTAGTCACTTAACTTACTACTGGTCACAGTTCCTGTGGGAAGAATTCCAGGTACCAAACCTGGTTGGAAAAATCATAGTTGGTACACAAATTGCTATAGCCTGGTACCCAGTTTGAGAGGGGATGAATCAAACAATTCCACCCTAAGAGAGGGACAGGCGCAAAGCTGAGATCTCAGGGTGTGAAATCAGGAACCAGAGTAGGGAGCAGAGGTTCAGCTAATCATGTAGCCGTAACAATTGGGATTTAGACATTGGCCAATGGTCTCTCATCCACACAAGGATCCAATTGTGTCTAGATCACAGAAGTTGGCTTCTTCATTATTATTAATACTATTATTTATTATTTATTAAACCATGTTTGTGCATGGCTGTGTATACTACATATGCAATAGATAAAAGAAGAGCATGTGGAAAGCTAGATCATGAGTAATCAATGCCAATTTATTGTGCCTCTTTTTCAGTCTATGACTGTTGCTGTCCAGATCATGATTTTCCTGACAGTATTTATTATTTGTTGTTATTTCTGTGAATATTTCTTACTCCATTGCTTTTTTACAAGAACTACTGTGCATTGTCTGTGTGCTTTGAGCCATTTTAACTGGATATATTTTAACGTGCTCTGCTTCTTTTGCCTTTTTCGATACATTGGATTATTATAATTATTTTTTATTAAAAATAAATGGACAGCTCCTCAGTTGGTCTAAATCATCATAGCTTCTTGTCCAAACACTCAATGATTATGAAATTACAACTGAACTCCTTTGAATATTCTGAACTAAGGCACTGATCTGGAAAAACACGTAAGCCAGTGCTTAACTTTAAACATGGCAGACGTCCCATTGAAGGCTAACAGCGAAACTTATGGTTAAAGGTTTTTTTTCTTTGGATTATGGGGTATGGATGTGATTTTCAACTGGGCCTATGGTAATTAGACATCCAACTCTTATTGACTTTCAGTGGGAGTTCAGCACCCAATTCCCTTGGGTCCCTTTGAAATATCCTATCCCAATTGGTTCAAGTTCACCATTACCATGAACATTCATGTCTGCACTGGTGGAATGTTCATGGAATGTAACCACAAAGGGGCCATGGACTCACCTGAGCCAAATTAATTTTAAAGTCAAACTAATATTCATACAAAAATGTTTTTATGACTTTCACTTGGTTCTTCAAATAATACAGGGTAAGAGCTGACTTGAGCTTCTGGCAGAAACATTTAAAATTGTAACTCCAAGTTTCCTTTGTTGCAATATGGTGCTATATATGTCAATAATTAGTCATGCTCATTGAACACCAGGTAATTGCTATTTGCTGAGACACTTGAGAAAATAGGTGGTGGTTCATTGACACTGGAATTGCCTTCTCATGCTACAGCCCAACTCGATTGACCTTCAGGATGTGCCCTGAGGCCTACTCGTTCTCCCAAGTTTTCCTTGCAGTGGCGGATTGAGGAGGCAATTGACTGGATTCATGGGAAGAATTATACTGAGGTTTCATTAGTTGAGGTGAGAGAATGTTATGGTGAATACATGAGGAATGAACTTATGGAGATGAGTGAAAAGGGTAAAAGTTGATTGTTGGATGAGGGACCAAGACTGTATAGATTGTGAATGGGTGAGGTGACTTCTAGTCTTCCCGAGAAGGGAGTCACCAACCCCCCACACACACACACTTTGTTTCCTCCGTGGAGTGGGGGACGGGAGCGTCCCAGACTTGGGGAAACATGGCATCTCCTCCTCCACCTTTGGGGGAGATTCCTCAGCCCTAGTTACCAGGACACCATTTTTTTAACTATATGGACGATGGGTTGGGAGTAAGGGGGGAGAACTACAAGCAGCATCAGCTTCCTTCCTGTGACAGAGCCACTTTCTCTTCCCCTGGTGATACAACTGCAGTCCTCTGCAGCTGGGTAGCTTCGTAGACCTTGGAGGTCTCCATTGGCATATTTTCAGTGAATACCTCCTGTGCATGGATGCTCCTCAGCTTAGCCACTGCTGTTGTAGCTCTCCCACCTGCTTCCTGAGACATTCTACCAGCAGACACCTCTCACACTGGATGGTATCCCCAACCTGGCTTTCTCTGATGGAAATGCAGGACACAGTCTCTGCAAATCTACATCAGGAACTGGATAGAGGCATCCAGGGTCGGGTTCTCTGAGCAATGTTAGCACTGGCGACACCACTTTTCTGAACCATGCTGATTTCATTTTTTCTCCCTCCTACAATCTCCCTCTTAAACTCCCCTGTTTGCTGCCCCCTGTTTGTCAGTTCCCCTTGGTCTCTTAGGGCGTGTCTACACTACAAAGCTAAGTCAATTTAATGTAAGTCGACATCGAGCCTCCACAGTCATTACGTCAGTCGTACGTGTCCACACCATGCTCAGTGTGCCAGTGGAGTATGTCCTCACTAGCAGCGCTTGCATCAATGCCCGGAGCAGCGCACCGTGGGTAGCTATCCCACAGTGCAACTAGCCACAGGTGGTCTGGGGATGGGCCTGCAATGCCGAATGGGACCAAAACATTGTTTCAAGGGGGAATGGGAATATGGCTTTGACCTGCCATGATGCACTTTCCTCCCTCCCTTCCTTGCAATCAATGACAAATGACCCATGGTTTTTTGTGCCTTTTTTTGATAGCCTGGCTTAGCCGCGTATATGCCATAGCCCGAGAAGCATGGACCCCGCTCAGCTGTGCAATCTTGTTGTGAGCATTACAAACATCTCGCACCTTATCCTGCAGTATTTCCAGAGCAGCGGCAGGAACCAGTGCACGGAACATTGCAATGTCATTCAAGCAGCCCTGCTGCAAGCCACAGAATGAAACAATTCCCAGTTGCTGCTGGCAGTCGTGCAGCAGCTGAACATGGTGGAACGCCATTTCTGGTCCCGGGAAACAAGCACTAACTGGTGGGATCGCATAGATATGCAGCAATGGGATGATGAGCTTCCAGGAGCTTTGTGTTGAGCTTTCCCCAGCCTTGAAGCACAGCAACACTAAAATGAGACCTGCTCTGAGGGTGGAGAAGCCAATGGTGATTGCTCTGTGGAAGCTTGTTCCCGGTGCGCTTATGTTGGTCACCGTCTTAGCTGGGTGCACCAGGGACCTCCAGAGCCAAGGGCAGGGGTCCCTGCAGCTTGAGCTAAACAGCCAGGCTCCCTGATAGGGGGTGACTCACAGGCTCTGGGGATTGGATTCAGAGGGGATCCGGAACACACCACTGGGAGGCATTAGTATGTGTGATTCTGCAGAGCTGCTTTATCTGAACTGTCCGGAGGCCAGGGCCGCCCAAATGTTTCTGCTAATCAGATGTCATTGATATTGCAGTTTATTTTCAGATACACATGGTCACTCAGATTCTCACACTCCAGAATGGGCATGTAACCTAGGCTAACGCAGTGTGGCTCCTTGTCCCCCTCTAGTGGTCAGAGCTTGTACAGCAGCTTATATGTCTGCTATTGCCTCTGTACTAGTTCATTTAGTGCTTTTAGCACAGACAGTACAGGATTCTGTTTGAAAATCTACAGGTCCTGTGTTCAACCGCTACAAACCTTCTATCAAGGGACACTGACATCTAGTGCCACACAACAGTGTACAGCCCACAAACACACACTACTTCACAGCCTACATATACACAAACACACAGTAGTGTCCAGTCTGCATGCAAACACACAATCGTGTTCAACCCATGTACACATGCAAAACCACAATAGTGTAAAGTCCAGATTTACACAGGTATAATCAGAATACAGTTCTAAAGGCTTATCTGCAAAGTGAGAGGCAATGTGGTCGCCAGCCAACGGTACTCATAAATTCCAAGGCCAGAAGGGACAATTGTGATCATCAAGTCTGACCTCCTGTAACACACTAGCCAAAGAACTCCCCAAAATAATTCCTTTGGCACTAGAGCACACCTCAAAAATAAAAAATCTAACCTTGATTTCAAAATAGCCAGTGATACAGAATCAATCAAAACTCTTGGTAAATTGGTTCAATGGTTAATTACCCTTGCTGTGAAGAATTTGCACCTTATTTGTAGTCTGAATTTGTCTAGCTGAATTTGTAGTCTGAATTTAGATCATATTATACCTTTTTCGGCTCTACTGAAGAGCCTCTTATGAAATATTTGTACCCTGTGTAGGTACTTCTAGACCTCGAGGATGCTAAGGAATGTATAAACATGGGGACTAGACTGTAGCTACCTTCTTACCCCTAGAAGAAACCACACCATCTCAAAAGTGAAGCACATTGTCCAGGTAATGTATGTGGTGGGGGGGGCAGAACTGTTCTGTGGCTTCTGAGCCCTTTCGCCCACCACTAAAAACCTAATTTTCAGAAGTACCAAGCCACCACCCTCCCTCGCTGCATTAGTGTTGTCTGCAGGAAGAAAACATATAGTGGCTGAGAGAAAGAAAGAAAGAAAGAAAGAAAGAAAGAAGTTGGCCCATTCATCCCACTAGAAATTCTCATCAGATACAGAAAATCTTAGCAACACTGAATTCCTCCAAAGTTCCATCCGCAGTGAGAATGAATCGCTTCTTAACCATTAAAAGTTGCACTCTTTTAATTAATCCCATGGGTCAAATTACTAAGAAAGTGCAGACTGGTTTGGAACTTTTGTCTCATCTTCAATTCAGATTCAGAGGCAAAGAATATGGATTGCAAACTGTGAAATGGGTCAGCCGGTATAAATCAGACATAAGCCCAGTGGAGTTATTGAGGACATATTTCCAGCTGGTCAAAACTGACATAGCTTCATGGGGGTCTTAGGGTCAGATCCACAGCTAATGGAAATCAGTGTAGCGCCAATGAAATCAGAGGGCCACATCTCCACTTGGCATGAACAGCCCTAACTACTCAGAACTCAATGGAACTGTATCAATTTACACCAGTTTAGGAGGTTGCACTGAGCTTTTAATGTTTGCCTCTGGGTACCTCTTAGTGACCAACATCAAACAGCCAGGGGAGCCTGAGCTGTGGGTTCCTCTGGTGGCTGCATCCCAAGAGTGGCTGATACAACATGGGGGGGGGGGCGGAATCTCTGCTCTCTCAGAACTGTTTATGGTGGGCTAATGAAAGAACAGGCTATTCCAGGCCAGCTGGGGCTGTGGTGCCACCATGCTCTGAGGTATTGTAGGTCACATGTCTGTGCCTCAAATATATATTTTATTCTGCAATCTCCTTCAGACACCCTTTGGTCCTCAGCCCTTCTTTATTTTTAGCCACAGGTCCATTCAGGGATGCAGCCATCATGTGAGAACCAGTGTTGGTTGTGTTCCCCCTCTGGGAGGGTAGTGTCATCTAAGGCAGGTTGTCAGGATGGTTCAGCCAGATGTGAGATCAGAGCTGGGCTCACAACCCTGGAGACCGGATTCAGCTATTTAGCTTCAGGACAGATACATAGAATCATAGAATATTAGGGTTGGAAGAGACCTCAGGAGGTCATCTAGTCCAAACCCCTGCTCAAAGCAGGACTAACCACAACTAAAACATCCCAGCCAGGGGTTTGTCAAGCCGGGCCTTAAAAACCTCTAAGGAAGGAGATTCCACCACCTCCCTAGGGAACCCATTCCAGTGCTTCACCACCCTCCTAGTGAAATATTTTTTCCTAATATCCAATCTAGACCTCCCCCACTGCAACTTGAGACCATTGATTCTTGTTCTGTCATCTGCCACCACTAAGACAGCCTAGCTCCAACCTCTTTTGAATGCCCCTTCAGGTACTTGAAGGCTGCTATCAAATTCACCCTTCTCTTCTGCATACTAAATAAGCCCATTTCCCTCAGCCTCTCCTCATAAATCATGTGCCCCAGCCCCCTAATCATTTTAGTTGCCCTCCGCTGGACTCTCTCCAATTTGTCCACATCCTTTCTGTAGTGGGGGGCCCAAAACAAGACACAATACTCCAGATGTGGCCTCACAAGTGCCGAATAGAGTAGAATAATCACTTCCCTTGATCTGCTGGCAATGCTCCTACTAATCCAGCCCAATATGCCGTTAGCCTTCTTGGAAAAAAGGGCACACTGTTGACTCATATCCAGCTTCTCATCCACTGTAATCCCCAGGTCCTTTTCTGCAGAACTGCTGCTTAGCCAGTCGGTCCACAGCCTGTAGCAGTGCTTGGGATTCTTCTGTCCTAAATTCAGGACTCTGAACTTGTCCTTGTTGAACCTCATCAGATTTCTTTTGGCCCAATCCTCCAATTTGTCTAGGTCACTCTGGACCCTATCTCTATCCTCCAGCATATCTACCTCTCCCCGCAGCTTAGTGTCATTCGTGAATTTGCTGAGGGTGCAATCCATCCCATCATCCAGATCATTAATGAACATGTTGAACAAAACTGGCCCCAGGACCGACACCTGGGGCACTCCGCTTGATACCAGCTGCCAACTAGACATCATGCCATTGATCACTACATCCTGAGCTGTGACCCTGTTTTGAAGCCTGCACAAGCCAGGATTAGTGTCAGAGCTGGGAGGGGCTTTCTGTCCCCATCCTATTTAGTCCTTCACCTCTCAGCCAAGTCTAACCAAGAAGGGAGCAGGGAGCGCCCATCTGTGGAGTGGATCCCTGTCTGCTAGGAAGTGCAGAGAGACCCAGCAACTCAGGAAATATGGTGACAGGGCAGGGAAATGGCTGCTGGATAACACAGTGTTGAGGCATTATTGATATGTGCACAGATAGACAAGGACTGAAGAACGCTGGCAGTGGACTGTCAAATGCATCACAGGCTGGGAAACATTCCACAAAGACCAACACTGTAAATTTGTAATCTCAATTAGAGTTGTTTGGTTATTGATGTACTGGAGAAATGTAATAATGAAGTATGAATTACAACTGAAACTTAAGCCATTTACTATCATTTAAACATCTACAGCTTCTTGACTTTTTTTCCCGCAGCAGGAAAAAAAAAAACAATTTTCACAGAAATTGTGAAAACCAAAACATTTTCATTTTTGTTAATTGAGAACCAAAGAATTGCTGATAAAAACTTCTGAAAACGGGGAAATTTTCACTGAATTTTTTAATAATTTTTTACAATAAAAATGTTTTTTTTAAGGATAGCAGAGACTTCCCATATAAATTTCTTCAGTTGAAAACGCAGTTCTCCTTTGAAATAATTTAAACAGAAAATGTCTCAATTCCCCAGCATGGAAATTTAGAATTAAGCCAGGGTGACAGCACTGATATTGTCCAAATAATACCACACTTTTGAACCCATTCACTCTACTGCAATCCCGTTTATTGCTGTTTCAAAGGGATATTTGCAGGATGAAAAAACTGAATAAGCAGCAAAGTTGCTACCCACAGAATATGCCATATACATGCAGGCACCTTTAAACTGGGCACAGAGAGTTGAAGCCCCCAGCCAAAGTCTATCTCTGCCCAAGGACATAGAGGAGGGCAATGGGACTAAACCCAGACCTCCTGCTCTAGCACCATATCTTCTATCTTACACTGATGCCTGCTAAACAGAAATGCTCTTAACAGGTGCACAGAACATATGCATAGCAAGACACAGCCTAAGTCCCTGAGAGTTTACAACTTAAGTAGACAAGCAGAGAAAGGGAGGGAGGGGAAACAGAGGCACATGGAGGGGAAGTGTGTGGCCCAAGGTCACATAGCAGGTCCGTGGCAGAACCAAAAACAGAAACCAAGTCTCCTGATGGCCACTGAGCTGCACAGCACAGACATAAAGTCAGAGGGAAATGATACAACATAGAATTAGCTGAGCAATGCTATTAGCTGCTCATAACACAGAGATGGAAATGCAACTGGGATTCAGAGCCATAAATCAGTTTGTAAGCAGGCACTCCATTTGTGTGGTTTTGCAGTGGAAACATTACAAATGCGCTGTCGTATGGGATGCTTTGTGAGTCCATGTAAATATTTCCCTGGAAAGTGGAAATCAGGCAGCATTCCCTTTTTAGTATTTTAGCTTCATACCCAAGTTTACAGCCTGCTGTCTGGAGCAATAGGGGAGTTATCTTGATTGGATCATTGGGTTTGGATGTGCTTTCCTCCATCCTTCATATTGTATTTTACCAAGCCACATCCTGAGCCAGATCTTCAAATGGTGCACATTGATGCAGCTCGATTGACTTTAAGGGAGCCGTGCCAATTTACATTCATGTGATCACTCACCACTCCTAGATAACAGCAGTGATGAGCGCTATGCATTGTTGACACTCACATTATGAGATATTGCTGCAGGAAATCAGGGCCACTCCCTCTGTCACTGTAATCCCCACTACTGTCTTTGCCCTTCTCTCCACAGTCATCACACAATGAACTGAGAAAGAAAATGTCCAATCGAACCACCCTGACCGAGATCCTTCTCCTGGGATTCTCTGATGTTTGGGAGCTGCAGATTTTGCACTTTGTGGTGTTCCTGATGACTTACCTGGAAGGCCTGATGTGGAATCTTCTCATCATCTCAGCCGTAGCCCTTGACCACAATCTTCACACTCCCATGTACTTCTTCCTGGTGAAGCTGTCCATTCTAGACATCGGCTCCATATCCGTCACCATCCCCAAATCCATGGTCAATTCCTTCATGAACACCAGGGTGATTTCTTATCCTGGATGTGTCACCCAAGTGTTTCTATTTGTAGTCTTCACTTCAACTGATTTTGCCTTACTCACCATCATGGCGTATGACCGACACATTGCCATCTGCCAACCACTGCACTATGAACAGGGGAGCTTGTGTCCAAATGGCAGCCAGTACCTGGATTCCTGGTATTGTCTACTCAGCCCTGCACACTGAGAACACCTTCAAGTTACCCTTCTGCCAGTCCAATGTCATCAACCAGTTCTTCTGTGAAATCCCCCAGCTGCTCAAGCTTGCCTGCTCTGACTCGTACCTCAGTGAAGTTCGGCTTCTTGCCTTTGGTGTGTTTTTAGGTTTAAACTGCTTTGTTTTTATAATTGTCTTATGTTCAGATCTTCAAAACCATGCTGAGAATCCCCTCTGAGCAGGGCCGGCATAAAGCTTTCTCCACCTGCCTCCCTCACCTCACTGTGGTCTCTTTGTTTCTTTGCATTGGCATCTTTGAGTACCTGAAACATACCTCAAGCTCAGCATTAAATATGGATCTCACGATGGGTGTTCTCTATTCCCTGGTGCCTCCAGTGTTGAATCCGATCATCTACAGCATGAGGAACAAGGAGATCAAAGCTGCATTAAAGAAACTGATTGTCTGGAGGTTATTCAACAAGAATTAAAATGTCCATCATTGCTCCTTGATTGAGATTTCATTCTGAGCTTCTTCTTGGATATAATCAACTGATGACAAAATTGTCTCCTTAAGAACATAGGGTGCAATCTGTTTATGAATTCATAAAATCCAGACTAACTCCTTTGAAGTTAAATGAGTTAGTTTAGAAGTACACCAGTGTAAATAAGATTAGAATCTAAATATCTAGCCATAAATGTACATACACCTATCTCTCTTTGAGATTTATACTGCTAACATTGCCATGCTATCTGAGCATGTTGCACAGAATATCAACAGCCATAGCTGAATCACTAGTGAACATGAAGTCTCTTTCTCTTCTCCTTTTTTGGGGTAAAAATTGTGGGTGGGTTTGGCTTGTTTGTTTGCTTGATTGTTTCTTTTTCATGTTTCATTTTATTGATTCATTGGTTGACTTTTTTTTGTCCCAGATGACTTTTTGTGGTAGGAATTTGCAGGGTGGAATGTGTTTGATTAAATGTGGGAATCAGATTACTTTGTCATTTATTCAAGGTGTCAATGTCATAATCTCTTTGAAGGAGTTTTCGGAGAGACTGGAGGTTTTCTTTTCCCTAGTGATGAAGAATTGAAAGAAAGTTTCTGTAGGTGTGTGGCTAGCTGAGTTCCTTTTTAAACAATTATTGTAATGTTATTAGAGAGATTGCCTTGTGCACACGTCCTCTCTCCTTCATCATCTCAGCAACTGCCTCTCCACCCAGACATAATTATAGAGACGATAGTCCCTTGCCAGTTCAAGTTCACACAATATCCCAACATAAGCAACTCTGCATACGGAAACGTGGTATTAGGAAAGCATTTAGGGCTGGATTAAAGTTTAGGGACTATAAATCAGTGTCCAGGGCTTCAGCTCCAGGAGTCACAACATTACAACAGAATCTCAGCTTCCATTTCCTAAACTATAGCCATTTTCTAGTCCTCATGGTTGAGAAGGAAAGCTTGAAAATGTTCTCCAAGACAAAAGACAAGTGTAATCAATAGAGCAATGGCTGTCTGAGTCTTGCATGAGCCAATCACTCATGGGATGGAGTGGGCTGTCCTCAGTTAACTAATGCAACACCTGCCTCAATCTATAGACAGCCTGAGACAATTGCTCTGAGAGGTGGAAACTGCATAGGGTATAATGATGCAGCTACATCTTCCTGAGTCTGCAGAGAGCCTGAACCAGTCACAAAGTTAACTCCATAAGGCTGAGGTGCAAGTGGCTGCTCTGGGACTGCTCTCACCATCAGTGGATAGATGGGGCAATTCTGGGAGACACAACCCAGTTTTTTACAGACGTGGCACCACTTCTCCCCACTCTTTCCTTTGAGGAGGCCTGTGTCCTGCTGGAGTACGTCCTTCCTCTGGGTGGATGTCCCTGACTGGGCTTTTTCCTGCTCTCTGATTCCTCCCTATCTCTGTTATGCCACCTAGCGACTTTCTATATATTCATCAGCCAATTTCCCAGCTGGGTGCCCATTTCACAGGTTTCTGTCTATGAACCATGATATCAATATCATAGAATATTTTATGGTTATTTACATTGGATGGAGGTTCTAAGCAATGAGAATCTCAAATCCTGGAACACATATGAAACTAGACATCATAAGAACAGCCATATTGGGTCAGACCAAAGGTCCATCCAGCCCAGTTTCCTGTCTTCTGACAGTGGCCAATGCCTGGTGCCTCAGAGGGAATGAACAGAACAGGAAATCATCAAGTGATCCATCCCATCGCCCATTCCTAGCTTCTGTCAAACAGAGGATAGGGACACCATCCCTGCCCATCCTGGCTAATAACCATTGATGGACCTATCCTCCATGATTTTTTCTATTTCTCTTTGAACCCTGTTATACCCTTGGCCTTCACAACATCCTCTGGCAAAGAGTTCCATGGGTTGACTATGCTTTGTGTGAAGAAATACTTCCTTTTGTTTGTTTTAAACCTGCTGCCTATTAATGTCATTGGGTGACCTCTAGTTCTTCTGGTATGAGAAGGAGTAAACTTCCTTATTTACTTTCTCCACACCAGTCATAATTGTATAGACCTCTATCATATCCCTCTTAGTCGTCTCTTTTCCATGCTGAAAAGTCCCAATTTTGTTAATCTCTCCCCATACAGAAAGCCATTCCATTATCCCTAATCATTTTTGTTGCCCTTTTTTTAACCTTTTCCAATTCCAATATATGAGTTTTTTTTTAGATAGGGCAAATTCACCTGCACATAGTATTCAAGATATGGGAGCACCATGGATTTATATAGAGGCAATATGATATTTTATGTCTTAGCTATGCTTTTCCTAATGATTCCCAACATTCTGTTCACTTTTTTGATGGCCGCTGCACATTGAGTGGAGGTTTGCAGAGAACTATACACATTGACTCCAAGATCTCTTTCTTGAGTGGTAACAGCTAAATTAGACCCTATCATTTTAAATGTATAGTTGGGATTATGTTTTTTCAATGTGCATTACTTTGCATTTATCAACATTGAATTTCATCTGCCTTTTTGTTGCCCAGTCATTCAGTTTTGTGAGATCCTTTGTAACTCTTCACAGTCTGCTTTGCACTTAATTTTCTTGAATTGTTTTATATCATCTGCAAATTTTGCCACCTCACTGTTTATCCCTTTTTCCAGATCATTTATAAATATGTTGAAAAGTACTGGTCCCAGTAGTGACCCCTGGGGGGACACCACTATTTCTCTCTCTCCATTCTGAAAACTGAGCATTTATTCCTACCCTTTGTTTCCTATCTTTTAGCCAGTTACTGATCCATGAGAGGACCTTCCCTCCAATCCCATGACAGCTTACTTTGCTTAAGAGCCTTTGGTGAGGGACCTTGTCAAATGCTTTCTAAAAATCTAAATACACTATATCCACTGGATCCCCCTTGTCCATATGCTTGTTGACCCCCTCAAAGAATTCTAGTAGATTGGTGAGGCATGATTTCCCTTTACAAAAAACATTTTTACTCTTCCCCAAAAAATCACATTCATCTATGTGTCTGATAATTCTGTTCTTAACTCTAGTTTCAACCAGTTTTCCTGGTACTGAAGTCAGGGTTACCAACCTGTAATTGACAGGATTACCTCTGGAACCTTTTTTAAAAATTGGTGTCACATTTGCTATCCTCCAGTCATCTGGCACAGAAATGATTTAAATGATAGCTTACATACCACAGTTAGTAGTTCTGCAATTTCACATTTGAGTTCCTTCAGAACTCTTGGGTGAATACCCTCTGTTTCTGGTGATTTATTACTGTTTAGTTTATCAATTTGTTCCAAAACCTCCTCTAATGACACTTCAATCTGGGACAGTTCCTCAGATACATCATTTAAAAAGAATGGCTCAGGTTTGGGAGTCTCCCTCACATCCTCAGCCGTGAAGATTGATGCAAAGTATTCATTTAGTTTCTCCGCAATGGCCTTATCGTCCTTGAGTGCTCCTTTAGCATCTCAATCATCAAGTGGCCCCACTGATTGTTTAGCAGGCTTCCTGCTTCTGATGTACTTTTAAAAAATTGCTATTACTTTTTGTGTCTTTGGCTAGCTGTTTTTTTTTAATTCTTTTTTGGCTTTCCTAATTATATTTTTACACTTCATTTGCCACAGTTTATGCTCCTTTCTATTTTCCTCACTATGATTTAACTTCCACTTTTTAAATAATGCCTTTTTTGCCTCTCACTGCTTCTTTTACTTTGTTCTGCATCCAGGGTGGCACTTTCTTGGTTCTTTTACTATGTTTCTATTTTGGGGTGTACATTTAATTTGAGCCTCCATTATGGTGTCTTTGAAAAGTTTCCATGCAGCTTGCAGGGATTTCACTTTTGGTGCTGTACCTTTTAATTTCTTTTTAACTAACTTCCTCATTTTTGTGTAGTTCCCCTTTCTGAAATTAAATGCTTCCATGGTGGGCTGCTGACAGTTGTGTATTCCCCACCACAGGGATGTTGAATTTATTTATATTATGGTCACTATTACCAAGCGGTCTATCTATATTTACCTCTTGGACCAGAACCTGTGCTCCATTTAGGACTAAATCAAGAATTGCCTCTCCTCTTATGAGTTCCAGGACTAGCTGCTCCAAGAAGCAGTCATTTAAGGTATCAAGAAACATTCTCTCTGCATCCTGTCCTGAGGTGACATGTACCCAGTCAATATGGGGATAGTTGAAATCCCCCATTATTATTGATCTTTTTATTTTTATAACCTCTCTAATCTCCCTGAGTATTTCAAAGTCACTATACCATCGTGGTCAGCTGGTCAGTAGTATATCCCCAATGCTATGTTTTTATTATTCAAGCATGGAATTACTATCCATAGAGATTCTATGGTACATTTTGGTTCATTTGAGATTTTTACTTCATTTGACTCTGTGTTTTCTTTAACATATAGGGCCACCTCCCTCCCCACCAGCACAGATACTCAGATCACATCAAATGGAACAGCTCAATAGCAATATGCCAATTTACACCATCTGGATATCTGACCTCATTACACAAGGTGTGTGTGTGTGTGTGGCGGGGGGGAGGGGTTCTGACCCCACTGACTCCAATGAAGCTACAAGTGATTTACATTAACTGGGGAGCTGACCCTTCAAATTTGTTCAGTCTCTCTGACATACGTACAACAAGTGTGAATTAATCATTTTTAGGATGTCATGAACCACTGCATCTGCAGCCCAATGAGCCTTTCACTTTAGTGTTGTCTGTAGGAAGAAAACATATAAAACGTATAAGTCCTGAGAAAGAAAGAAAGAAAGAAAGAAAGAAAGATGCTCCATTCATCCCAATAGAAATTGAAAATCAGATACAGAAAATCTTACCAACACTGAATTCCTGCAAAGTTCAGTCCCAGTAGGAATGAATCACTCCTTAGCCATTAAAAGTTACACCCTTGCCATTAATACCCTGGGGCAAAGAGCTAAGAAAGTGCAGATGGGTTTGGAACTTTTGTCTCATCTTCAGTTCAATTTCCCAGGCAAAGAATATGGTCCAGATCCCCAGCTAGTGTAAATCAAAGTAGCTCCATCAAAATCAAAAGGCCACATCTCCACTTGGCGTAAACAGGCTTAACTACTCAGAACTCAATGGAACTGTGCCAATTTACAGAAGTTTAGGACATTGCATTGAGCTTTTATTGTTTGCCTCTGGCAGCTTCTTAGTGACCAACATCAAACAGCCAGGGAAGCCTGAGCTGTGGGTTCCTCTGGTGGTTGCATCCCAAGAGCTGCTGATGCAATGCAGGAGAAAAAAATCGCTGGTCTCTCAGAGCTGATTATGTGGCATTAATGAAGGAACAGGCTAGTCCAGACCAGCTGGGGCTCTGTTGCCACTGGGCTCTGAGCTATTGTAGGTCACATGTCTGTGCTACAAATATACAGTTTATTCTGAAATCTTCATGGAACACCACTTGAACCTCAGCCCTGTCTTATTTTTAGCCAAGGATTATTCCACGGATGCTGCCATTGTGTGAGATCCAGGGCAGGTGCTGTTCCCCCTCTGGGGGGTTAGGGTCAGTGAGGGCAGGTTGTCAGGGTGGTTTGCTCCAGAGGTGAGATCAGAGCTGGGCTCACAGCCCTTGGGAACAGATTCAGTTATTTATCCCCCAGGCAGCTAAATCCTGGGCTGTGACCATTCTTTAAAGCCTTCACAAGCCAGGACCATTTTCAGAGCTGGGAGGCGCTTTCAGACCCTCCTCCTATTTAGTCCTTCACCTCTCGGCCAAGTCTACTGGAGGAGAGGAGCAGGGAGCGCCCATCTGTGGAGTGGGTCCCTGCCTGCTGGGAACTGCAGAGAGACCAAGAAATTCGGGAAATATGGTGACGGGGAATGCAAACAGCTGCTGGATAACACAGTTATGAAGCATTATTGAGAGATATAGGAATAGACAATGACAGAAGAATCCTGGCAGTGGACTGTCCAATGCCTCACAGGCTGGGAAACATTCCCCAAAGACCAACACCGTAAGTTTGCTTTTTAGTTAAATATGTTTGGGTATTAATATACTGGAGCACTGTAATAAGAACTATGAATTGCATTAAAACTCTTTTAAGACTTCTACTATAATTTCATCAAACATCTAGAGCTCCTGTATTTTTTCCTCAGCAGAAAAAAAAACAATTTTCATAGAAACTGAAAAACCAAGACATTTTTTGTGTGTTTATCGAGAACCAAACAATTGCTGCTAAAATCTGCTGAAAACTGGGAAATTTTCACTGAATGTTTTGAAAAAACGTTTTGATTTTTACACTAGAAATGTTTTTAAGGATAGCAGAGACTTCCTATGAAAATTTCTTCAGTTGATAACCCAGTTCTCCTTTGAAATGATTTAAACAGAAAATTTCTGAATTCCCCAGATTGGAAATTTATAATTAAGCCACAAAAACAATGAGGAGTCCGTGGCACCTTAAAGACTAACAGATTTATTTGGGCATAAGCTTTTGTGGGAAATTTGCAGATACAGGCAAAAATATAAATACAAATTTATGCCTGTATCTGCAATTTTCACTCCATGCATCTGAAGAAGTGGGTTTTTTACCCACGAAACCTTGTTTTTGTGGACACAGACTAACACGGCTACCCCTCAGATAATTAAGCCAGGGTGCCAACATTGATATTGTCCAATAACACCACACTTTCAAACCTATTCCCTCTATTGCAATCCCATTTATTGCTGTTTCAAAGGGATACTTGCAGGATTGTAAAACTGAATAAGCGGTAAATTTGACACTCACAGAATATGTTTTATACATGCAGGCACCTTTAAATTGAGGCACAGAGATTTGAAGCCCCCAGCCAAAGCCTGTCTCTGCTCAATTACATAGAAGAGGGCAATGTGACTAGATCCCAGATCTGCTCCAGCACTGTATCCTCTGTCCCCCACTGATGCCTGCTAAACAGTAATGCTCTTAACACACATAGGACAGAACACACACCTAGTAAGACCCAGACGATGCCCCAAAGAGATTACAACGGAAGTAGACAAGGCAGAGAAAGGGAGGGAGGAGAAACAGAGGCACAGGGAGGGGAAGTGACTGGCCTAAGGTCATAAAGCAGGTCAGTGGTAGAATCAAGAATAGAAACCAAAGCTCCTGATAGCCACTGAACCACACAGCGGAAACATAAAGTCAGAAGGAAATGATACGCATAGAATTAGCCGAGTGATGCTATTAGCCTCTCACCACACAGAGATGGAAATGCAGCTGGGATTTGGTGCCATAAATCAATGAGGTGTTGCAGTGGAATCATTACAAATGAGCTGTCATATGTGATGCTTTGTTAGTCCATGTCATATTTCCTAGGACAGTGGCATAGGACTTCCGACTTCCCCTCTTTCCTGTGGGTGCTTGACCCCCACCCCCACTCCACCCCTTCCATGAGGCCCCGCCCCTGCCCCACCTCTTCTCATCCCATCCCTTCCCCGCCCCCATTCCAACCCCTTCCCCAAAGTACCAGCCCCAACTCCGCTCCCTCCCTGCCAATATTCCAACTCCTTCCACAATTCCCCACTCAGGCCCTGCCTCCTCCCCTGAGTGCACCACATTCCCACCCCTCCCCCTCCCTCTTCCTGTTTGGCAGTGGCCAGGCGGGAAGCGCTGGGAGGTAGGCAGAGGAGCGGGGACGCGGCATGCTTAGGGGAGGAGAAGGCGGGGGGAGGGGGGTGAGGGGAGCTTGGCTGCCGGTGGGTGCAGAGCACCCACTAATTTTTCCCCGTGGGTGCTCCAGCCCCGGAACACCCATGGAGTCGGCGCCTATGGACAGTGGAAATCAGGCAGCATTAGCTTTTTAGTACTTTAACTTCATACCCACGTTTGTGGCCTGCTGTCTGGACCAACTAGGGAATTATCTTGGGCCTGGTCTACACTAGGCGTTTATGTCGAATTTAGCACCGTTAAATCGAATTAACCCTGCACCCGTCCACACCACGAGGCTATTTAGTTCGACATAGAGCTCTCTTTAAATCGATTTCTGTAATCCTCCCCAACGAGAGGAGTAGCGCTAAATTCGAAATGGCCATATCGAATTAGGCTAGGTGTGGATGGAAATCGACGCTAATAGCTCCGGGAGCTATCCCACAGTGCAACACTCTGTTGACGCTCTGGACAGCAGTCCGAGCTCGGATGCTCTGACCAGCCACACCCCGGGAAAATTTGAATTCCTTTTCCTGTCTGGGCAGTTTGAATCGCAGTTTCTGTTTGGACACCGTGGCGAGCTCAGCAGCAGTGGCAAAGATGCAGAGCTCTCCAGCAGAGATGGCCGTGCAATCCCAGACTAGAAAGAGGGCCCCAGCATGGACTGATCGGGAAGTCTTGGATCTCATTGCTGTGTGGGGAGATGAGTCCGTGCTTGTCGAGCTGCGCTCCAAAAGACGGAATGCAAAGATCTACGAGAAGATCTCTAAAGCCATGGCAGAGAGAGGATACAGCCGAGATGCAACGCAGTGCCGCGTGAAAATCAAGGAGCTGAGACAAGGCTACCAAAAAACCAAAGAGGCAAACGGACGCTCCGGATCCCAGCCCCACACATCCCGTTTCTACGAGGCACTGCATTCCATCCTAAGTGCGGCCGCCACCACTACCCCACCACTGACCGTGGACTCTGAGGATGGGATATTGTCCGCGGCCGGTTCCTCCGACATGTTAGCGGACGGGGAAGATGAAGAAGGAGATGAGGAGGACGAGGCAGTCGACAGCGCTGGCACCGCTGATTTCCCCGACAGCCAAGAGCTCTTCATCACCCTCACAGAGATCCCCTACCAACCGTCCCCCGCCGTTACCCCAGACACAGATTCAGGGGAAGGATCAAGCAGTAAGTGTTTTAAATATCTTAACATTTATTTATAACAGAACTTGCATATTTTAAATATTAACAATAGCTAAAGTGCTTTCAAGTATGTAAACTTTTATTTATAACAGAACAGGAAGATTTGAAATATTAACAATGGGTAAAGTGCTTCTAAACATGTAAACAGGAAAGTGCAACAAAAAGGGGAAACTGAACAAAGGGTTTCATGATTACTGTGTCTTTGGCCGCTTCAATGTATAGTCCGAACCATTTTAAGAAAATTCAACAATGTCCGCTTCATGATTACACTGCCCAAGACGCTCCACTCTTTTGTCCCTCCAAGGGCACCTAACCCAAAAACTGGTCGATGTGTCCTGGGATAGAGGCGAGATCCCCCAGGGAGAACTCCTCATAGGCCTCCTGCAGGTGTCTTTCCAGCCTAATTATCAGGTTCTTTGGCAGGGAGAGCTTATTAGGCCCCCCGTGGTATGACACGTTTCCCTGCCACAACGCCAGCAGGTATTCGGGGATCATGGCCTTGCACAGCATAGCAGCAAATGGCCCCGGTTTCTGCAGGCTGTCCCGCAGCATCCTCTCCTTCTGGCTCTCCGAGACCCTCAGGAGGGTGATGTCTGGCATGACGCCCTGCTTTGAATTAGGTAGGGGACAGTTAGTATTGGGACTGCTTGCCCGTTCCTTTACAGAACTGCAACCGCCGGTTTACAGCCACGCGGTTTACAGCTGCGAGGGGCTGGGACAGGGGCAGAGTTCATGCTTGCAGGATTGCTGCCAGCAGAGACTCGCATTGCTTTCTATGTGAAAGGAGGCCAGTGCCACTCTTAAAGTTTTAAGCAGCCACAAGTCTACGGCTTACCATGTTTGCCAGCTAGACAAAGTCCGGTGTCCTGCCCCGCTCCTCAGCTCGCTACAGCAAGACCGCAGGCACTGTAGGCGAGGGCCGAAAATTCGACCTTGTCCTCAGTGTGCGTGTGATAGGTGCTCTGCATGGTCTTGTTCACAGAGAAAGACTATGTTCTCTGTTCACTGATACATTGATCTGTCTCAGGAATTCACTCCCTTTTTCCAATTCCCACAGCAACATCTGCCCAGAGGCTAGCGCACATTAGGAGGAGGAAGAAGAGGACACGGGAAGACATGTTTGCTGAACTAATGGGATGCTCCCGAGCACAGGCAGCCCGGCAGACACAGTGGAGGGAGAACTTGTCCCAAATGCACCGGGCAAACATGGAACAGGAGGAGAGGTGGCGACAGGAGGACAGGCAGGCTACTCAAACGCTGCTTGGACTAATGAGGGAGCAAACGGACACGCTCTGCCGCCTTGTGGATGTTCTGCAGGACCGGAGGCAGGAGGAGAGAGCCCCGCTGCAATCTCTCTCTAACCGCCCTGCCCCACCACCAAGTCCCATACCCCCCTCACCCAAAGTCCAAACACGGAGGGGCGGCAGGGGCCGTGAAAACTTTCACTCCACCCCAGCGGACAGCTATAGCACTAGAAGGCTCTCATTCCCCAAAATCTGAAAAGTCCTTTCCTACCCGCCTCACACAAGACCCCGTCCAAGTTTCACCCCCCCGTTCCATGTGCGATTGTTAATAAAAAATACATTTCTGTTCATTACTGTTTCCATCCTCTTCTTTTGGAGGAGAGTCTGTCTGAAGGGGGGGAAGGGGCTTGGTAATTAGACAGGACAGTCACCTTTAGCAGGGGGCAGGCCCAGCAGCAGGGCACATACACAGTGCAGTGACTAGTTACCCTGGTCAGTCTGGGAGATGGCTTTCATGTTCTGTGGGGGGGGGCGGGGTTGCTCTGTGACTTTGTGGTGGGGGAGGGCAGTTTAGAAGCATCATTAGCATCACAACACTAAACCCAGGTTTAAAACATTCCCACGAAAAGAGTAATGAAGACAACGGTGTTCATTAGCAAAACAGAACAGATTTTATTTTTTGGGAAGGGGGTGAGGGGGTAACTGGGTAAAGAAACGGGGGCAAGTTCAGCTTCTGTGTCCACAAACTTAAAAGTCACTGGGTACCCTGCTCAGTCCTGGAACTGGCTTTCAAAGCCTCCCGGATGCACAGCGCGTCCCGCTGGGATCTTCTAATCACCCGGCTGTCTGGCTGGGCGTAATCAGCAGCCAGGCTATTTGCCTCAACCTCCCACCCCGCCATAAAGGTCTCCCCCTTGCTCTCACAGAGATTGTGGAGCACGCAGCAAGCTGCTATAACAATGGGGATATTGGTTTCGCTGAGATCACAGTGAGTCAGTAAACTTCTCCAAGTAAATATCAGTCAGGGCTGCTCGCATGCGGGTGTCCTTGCGCTTCAGGGCAGGGGACAGCAAGTCACAAAGTTCCAGGAAAGTCCCCTTCCGCATGCAAAAGTTTTGCAGCCACTGGGATTCATCCCAGACCAGAAGCACTATGCGGTCCCACCAGTACGTGCTTGTTTCCCGGGCCCAGAATCGCCGTTCAACAAAATCCACATGCCCCATTGCAAACGCGATGTCCTCGGCGCTGGGTGTCGTGGTTTCTGACAGGCGTGTGCTACTCTCGGAGTTCAGGTCCTCACCCCGCTGCCGTAGCCTCCTCGCCTGATTTCTCTCTATCTGCCTCTGTGAAAGGTGGATGATGAGCTGCGAGGCGTTGACAACGGCCACAGCTGCAGCGATGGTCGCAGCGGGATCCATGCTCGCGGTGCTGTGGCGTCCGCGCTGTCACTGACCAGAAAAGTGCACGAACTGATTTCCCCCCGGCGCTTTCAAGGAGAGAGGGAGGGAGGGAGTGACGATTGGATGACGACAGTTACCCAAAAGCACCCTCGAGACATTTTTTTCCCCCAGAAGGCATTGGGGGCTCGACCCAGAATTCCAATGGGCAGTGGGGACTGCGGGAACTGTGGGATAGCTGCCCACAGTGCACTGCTTCCAATGTCGACGCTTTCCCTGGTAGTGTGGACTGACAAAGTCGAATTACTGTCCTTGGTGTGGACACACACGTTCGACTTTCTAATATCAATTGCAAATATTTGATTTAACTAAAATCGAACTACTCTCGTAGTGTAGACATACCCTTGGTTAGATAATTGGGTTTGGATGTGCTTTGCTCCATCGTTTATACTATATTTTTTCAAGACATATCCTGAGCCAGATCTTCATATGGTGCAAAATGATGCAGCTCCATTGACTTTAAGGAAGCCATGCCAATTTACACATGTGTGTTAAGTCCTAGTTAATGGCAATGACGAGTGCTGTGTGCACCTTTCTCACTTGCGTTGTGACATATTACTGAGGGGAATCACGGCCATTCCCTCTGTCATACTAATCCCGACCGTTGTCTTTGTCCTTCCCTTCACAGTCATCACACAATGTACTGAGGAAAGAAATGTCCAACTGATCAACCATGACCAAGTTCCTTCTCCTGGGATTCTCTGAAATTTGGGAGCTGCAGTTTTAGAATTTTGTGATATTTCTAATGCTTTATCTGGCAGCCCTGCTGGGGAATCTTCTCATCATCACAGCCATAGCCCTCGACCACCATCTTCACATCCCCATATACTTCTTCCTGGTGAACCTGTCCATCCTAGACCTCGGCTCCATCTCTGTCACTATCCCCAAATGCATTGTCAATTCCGTCCTGAACATCAGGTCGATTTCTTATCCTGCATATATGTGACACTCTGTACCTCGGGGGAACACCCAGCACCCCCAAGTTCATCCTTGTAAAATGATTGTGTGCTATCCAAAGCAAAGTTTATCATGTTGGGTTTCTTCGGAAGGCTCATGATGCACTGAGCATTGTTGTTGTAGTGATGTTATAATAATTGTTACAGTAATGTTATAGGTTATAATTTCATGTATATAGTTATGAGGCTGAAAATGTATTATCGTGGCTTAAAATAAGCCTAGGCAAAAACTCTCCATGAGCAGAGAGGCAGTTCACACCTCATCAGGGCAGGTGTGGGACAAACCCAGCCCAGCCTCACAGGAACAAAGGACGTTGGCTTAGGCAGCAACAAAAGAATCTGTTGGACTCTCGAGTGAGTCACCCCGCTCCCTTTGGTCAGTTTGGGACTGTGATGAGGTAATGCTCACCTGACTCTGAAGGGGGGGGCAAAGCCAAGAGGGAAGAAAGAACATGATAAAAAGGAGAGATGTTTGCCATGCTCTCTCTCTTCCACCTACATCTACAGACACCACACCAAGCGACTGAAGCACTGATCAAAGGGGAGAGCCTGGCTGAAGAGCAACCAGCCAGCCTGTGGTGAGAAGCATCTAAGTTTGTAAGGGCATTGAAAGTGTTAAAATCAGATTAGAATGTGTTTTGCTTTTATTTCATTTGACCAAATCTGACTTCTTATGCTTTGATTTATAATCACTTAAAATCTATCTTTGTAGTTAATAAATCTGTTTATTTAGTCTACCTGAAGCAATGTGTTTGGTTTGAAATGTGTCAGAGATTCCCCTTGGGATAACAAGCCTGGTACATATTAATTTCTTTGGTAAATTGGCGAACTCATATAAGCGTCCAGCGAGCATAACTGGACACTGCAAGACGGAGGTTCCTAGGGTTGTGTCTGATACCGGAGATGTTGGCTAGTTCATTTGGTTCCACAATCCAAGGAACAGCTTACATACCAGGGGCTGTGTGTGAACAGCCCAGGAGTGGGGGTTCTCACAACAGAGCAGGGTAAGGCTGGCTCCCAGAGTCAAGGACTGGGGTGACCTAGAAGATCACTGGTCCAAATAACACCAGAGGCCATACTTACAGAATGGGGAACTCTATCCTGTGAATTGGGGGTCATGGAGATACTCAGCTGAACATGAACTTCCAGTACAACAGAGGTGAATGCAACCCTTGGATGCAGAAATAGGGGAATCTAAAGTAGGAGAAGAGCTGCATGCGGCTCTTTGGAAGTTAATATGCGGCTCCTTGCAAATGTGCCGACTCTGGGGCTGGAGCTACAGGAGCAAACTTTTCAATGTGCCAGGGGTGCTCATTGCTCAACCCCCGGCTCTGCCCCAGGTCCTGATCGCACCCCTTCCCCCAAGGCTCCTGCCCCTTCTCCCAAGCCTGCTGTGCACTCACTCCTCCCCCTTCCCCCCAGAGCCTCCTGCACACCGTGAAACAGCTGATTGTGGTGGGAAGGAGGCACAGGGAGTGAAGGGGAGGCGCTGATTGGTGGGGCTGCCAGCAGGCGGGAGGCACTCAGGGTAGGAGGGGGGAGCTTATGGTGGGGCTGCTGAAATATTACTGTGGCTCTTTGGCAATGTACATTGGTAAATTCTGGCTCCTTCTCAGGCTCAGGTTGGCCACTCCTGGCTTAGAACCTCCATCCCATATTTATAACCCTGAAATAGTCTAAGATCTTGAGATCATGGTTCATAGAAAGAAATCTGTGAGGTGGGCAACCAGCTGGGAAATTGGCTGGTGAATATATACACATTAGGTCTGGGATCGCTAGATAACAGAACAGGGATCAGAGAGCGGAGAGAGGCCCAGTCACAGACACCCACCCAGAGAAAGCTACGGAGCTACCTACTCCAGCATGAGGCAAGCAACCTCAGAGGTACTCCCAGAAAGAGTGGGGAGAAGTGGTCGTACATCTGTAAAACACTGGGTTGTATCTCTCAGAATTGATCCAAGTGGTAAAGTTAACTCCCCAGCAGGAGTTAACTTTTTGACTGTATCAGGCTATCTGAAGTCTCAGGAAGGTGGTACTGTGTCTGTTTCACTCAAAGCAGTCTAATCATCTCAGAGCAATTGGTTCAGACTCTATGGAGACTCAGGCAGATGTTGCTCTATTGGTTAAATTTGGCTGTCATCTTAGTCGTGGGTTATGTTTTCTAGCTTTCCAGTCCATGAAGAATAGAAAATTACTTTTGTTTAAAAAAATAAAAAAACTGAGAATCTGCTGTAATTCCATGACTCCTGGAGCTGGGCCCCTGGGCTAAATCTACAGTGCTTAACCCTTAATCCAGTTACTAATGGTATCCTACTGTCACATTTCCATATGAACAATTTCTGTAGCTTGTGCAGGGATGTTATGTGATGTTGAATGGGCAAGGTGGGTAGTCCCCAAAATTTTGTCTGGGTGGAGAGGCAGAGGATTACAAATGAGAGAGGAACCTTCTCTCTACTGGTGTACCATCATATGCTCTAAAAAAAGTCTGAGAACTTCAAGACAGAAAAGTCTGTCTAGTTGGGTCCCTTTTCAGGATTGGGACTAAAGAAAAGTAACATTTGAAAATAGGGCTCAAAATAATTATTGCAAATATTGTCTTAATATTAACAAGATGGCAAATACTAACGCTGAAGGATCCCTAAAAAGACAAGGACTGGGATGAAGGTATGACGCTGTAGTGTTAAAAGCGTAAAGAAGTCCTTAGACTCTCAAGTTACTAAGAACAAGTTTTAAAGATATTTAGGTGCCTCTAGGAAATTATTGGGGCACTTTTGAAAGTGGGAGTTCATCTCCTTAAAGCATTTGAAATTTAGAATATTAAGTAACACTTTTCTTCTAACAACATTCCTTAGCCTCTTTCCCTTTAGCTGAACAGAGTTCTTAGAAGGAAAAACAAAATAAAGCAAAACAAAACAAAACTTTTCTGACAGTCACTCCTTAACTTTACCTTTGTTAGCTAAGTAGATTGAGCTCCTTGAATCTATCAATATATGGCATTTTTCCAATCCTTTAATCATTCTCATGGCTCTTCTCTGAACCCTCTCCAATTTATGCACATCTTCTTGAACTGTGGAGAGGAAAAGATTATTCCAGCAGCAGTAGTGCCACTGCCAATGATAGAGGTAAAACAATTTCTCTACTCCTACTTTAGATTCCCCTATTTCTGCATCCAAGGGTTGCATTCACCTCTGTTGTACTGGAAGTTCATGTTCAGCTGAGTATCTCCATGACCCCCAATTCACAGGATAGAGTTCCCCATACTGTAAGTATGTCCTAATTCTTTGTTCCTAGATGTTCCTAAACATTTACATTTAGCCATATCAAAAAGAATATTGTTTGCATTTCCAGTTTAGCAAGTGATCCAGATAACTCTGTATCAGTAGTCCATCCTCTTATTATTTAACACTCCCTCAATTTTTGTGTTACCTGCAAAGCTTATGAGTCATGATTATGTTTTCTTCCAGGTCACTAATAAAAATGTTAAGGTGTGTTGGGTCAGGAACCAATCCCTGCAAAATGTCACATGGTACCACCTCAAATGTCTTCCAGATGTCTAAATATATTACATCAATATTCATCTCTTTATCAACCCAACTTGTAATCTCATCACAAAAAGAGATCAGGTTAGTCTGAAAGGACCTATTTTCGATAAATCCATGTTCATTTGCATTAATTATATTAACAACATTAAATTCTTTATTAATTGAGTCCCATATCAGTCATCCTTGGCTGGGATCAATGTCAGGCTGAGAGGCCAATAATTACTTGGGTCACCTCATTTACCCCTTTTAAATATTGGCACAACATTAGATTATTTCACGTCTTCTGGAATTTCCCCTGTGTTCCAAGACTCACTACAAAGAAACGTTAATGATCCAGTGAGCTCTGCAGACAACTCTTTTAAAATTCTGTGAAACAAGTTGTCTGGACATCCAGATTTAAATAATGTCTGACTGAGGAGTCCCTTCTTCATGCCCCTGGACCTCTCCACAGTAACAGACCACAAGGGGGAATATTATTGCCAATATTGTGGATGTAGGTGTGATGGGGACACTTGTTCTCTGGGAACTTGACAGAGCTCTCCAGTGAATTTCAGGGCAGTCACCATGAATCCATCCAGTTGAAATTCAGATACAGAAAATCTCTGCAATACTGAATTCCTCCAAAGTTCTGTCCCCAGTGGGAATGAATCGCTCCGTAGCCATTAAAAGTTACACTCTGGCAATTAATCCCATGGGGCAAAGAGCTAAGAACGTGCCGACTGGATAGAAACCTTGGTCTTTCATTCAGTTCAGATTCACAGGCAAATAAAATGGATTTGAAATTGTTTAAGGGAACAGATCCCCAGTTGGTGTAAATCAGCAGTAGCTCCAGTTAATGAGGCCTGATTTCCAACTGGCGAAAACTGATATAGCTTAATGGCCGTCTAAGGGCCAGATCCCCAGCTAATGTAAAACAAAGTAGCTCCATTGAAATCAAAGGTCCTGTCATAACTATAAAGGGAAGGGTGGCAGCTCTCCTGTGTACAGTGATATGGAATCCCTCCTAGCCAGAGACTCCAAATCCTTTTACCTGTAAA
>NW_020664470.1:457889-460351 GCF_002925995.2 Terrapene triunguis | reverse complement strand
CCATAGCACTGTACACAGGAGAGCTGCCACCCTTCCCTTTATAGTTATGACAGGGGGTATACATTTATTTTGTCATTTATTCAAGGTGTGAATGTCATAATATCTTTGAAAGGGTTTTCTGGGAGACTTAGAGTTTTCCTTTCCCCAGTGATGAAGAATTTAAAATAGTTTCTGTAGGTGTATGGATAGCTGAGTTCCTGTTTAAATGATTGTTTTAATTTTGATGGGATTGTATTGTCTTATTTATGATGTGTTAGGGTACCTATATCTTTATATAATTATGTGTATTATCTTTTTTCATTTAAACAAATAAATATTGTGTTCTTCTTGCTATGGTGGAAAGGCATTTTGGAAGAGAAAGCTATTGCAATGTTTCCTAAAGACAAACTGAGTCTGGGTAATAAACCCGAAATGTTATCCTACCAAACTACTGCAGTGATCGATCTGGAACTGCTCATATTTTTTCTTTTGTTATGCTTTGTTCCTACAGTGGTAAATAAATTGTTCTTTGTATGGTGAAGATGGGGCTAGTCACTCAACTTACTAGTGGTCACAGCTCCTGTGGAAAGAACTGCAAGTACCGAGCATGGTGGGAGAAATCACGATGGTTGCACAAATTGCTATAGCCTGGGACCCAGTTTGAGAGTGAGAATCATGTGATTCAACCCTAAGAGAGGGACAGGCGCATGATGGAGACATGGGGTGTGCACTCAATAGGGTGACCAGATAGCAAGTGTGAAAAATCGGGACGGGGTGGGGGGTAATAGGAGCCTATATAAGAAAAAGCCCCAAATATCGGGACTGTCCCTATAAAATCGGGACATCTGGGCACCCTAGCACTCAAAGACCAGAGTACAACGCAGAGGTTATTCTAACCTTGTAACCGTAACAAATGGGATTTAGCCATTTGCTTCAAAGGGTAGATAGGGATTTGGCCAATGGTCTCTCATCCACACAAGGATCCAATTGTGTCTAGATCACAGAAATTGGCTGCATTATTATTGTTGTTATTATTTATTATACCATGTTTGTGTATACTACATCTGAATTTTAAACTCAACTCCTTTGAATATTCTGAACTAAGGTACTAATCTAGAAAAAGTCATAAACCGGGGCTTAACTTTAAATGTGAGAAAAGTCCCATTGAACGCTTACAGCTAAACGTATGGGGGTTTTTTTGGGAGGGATGGTTGGGGATATGGATGTGATTTTCAACTCGGCCTATTGTAATTAGACATCCAACTCTTAAGTATTGGCTATTGCCCAAAGTCACTGAGTATGCCAGTGGCAAAACAAGGAGCCAAGGCCCATTGGAGTTATGGGCCCAAAATCCTTTCAGGGCCTGGGCCTGAATCAAGTTCTTTTGAATTCCTTTCTTGTTCACTAACTACCTTACCCTCCTTTGAAATTCTAACCTAAATATGTAATTTGCATGGGCAAATAAGATATAATTTCGGGGTGCGGAACAAAAGTTACATTTGCAAATATGACTCCAAATAATTATTTTAAATATTGCCTTAATAACAACAAGTCACCAAATACAAACATTGACGGATCCCTAAAATGACCTGGAGTTATCACACAACACACTGGTGTACTGTATGCCCCAGCTTTGAACTCATCCCTACATAACCCATCACAATGTTTGATTGGCAACAATTGTCCATTTTGATGGATATCAGAGTCTCCATGGAGAGAACATGAAGTGACTGGGACTGGGAGATTGAACTAGCCTCTCCCACTTCTGAGGTGTTCCCTTCAGATCAGGACTGCTCCTTGGTCTCTGCTGAGGCTGCTCACATAGGGTCAACTGGTTCCAGTTTGGATGATTGGGATGTTTGGTGAGTGCGCTCATGACATTTCCAAGGACGTGACGCACAACACGAATCTTTTTACTTGTATTTCTAGTTCTTACTTTTTATTCCCCATATCGCTCACATTAGAAATGTCATGGAAAAAGTCACCCACGCATTGATTTTAGTTCACAGACTCAAGCCTGAGGCCAGTTTATTGCAATACATACCAATGCATTGGGGTAGCAGTCCGAAAACTACCACCCCTAGCACAGCACGCAGGCTGCTTTTATTCCTTCAAACCGCAAGCATAGTACAAATAATACGTCATTTGCATTTAATAAGAGTTGGGGTCTGTCCCTTTTTCCCGGTACCTTCCTTATTATTTTACGAGAATTGGGTGCCTATTGGGTGGGGGGTTTCTTGGTGGTTTTCGCCATGGGTGGTACTTGGCACCAGTTGGAATGCTTTTCTCTTCAAGGTACACATTATTTTTCTGGGGTTTTATGGTTAAGGGCATAGGGGTTTATCACAGGACGCCCAAAGAAGATATATGATTGCCTAGTTTGGCAGTTAGCTGGAATTACAGGGTGCTCACAGGAGAAGTTGCATTTAGTCAGTCTGCATTCAGCTATTGCTTCACACAAGCGGTTATTATATTTCATCAGC
>NW_020664470.1:415367-457879 GCF_002925995.2 Terrapene triunguis | reverse complement strand
ATTAGTGCTGCTGCTGGGGCTTTTTATTCTTTCCCTCCTTGCCCCCCACCCTCTGGTCATGATCCTTGACCGAGTTTGGCAGGAGGCTGTGTCACTTAGCCTAGTTCCGGCTTGTGGCCTGCAGGGCGGACCTATATGACGAGTCTTCATCAATGTTCTGATCGGTACAAGGGAGGCCAGCCAGGCCTATTCCCCCACAGAAGGCATACATCTAAGGTGTCTGTTAGATTTCCCCTCTATGTTCCCTCTTGTGTCTCCTTTGTTCATGATGCGATGTCCCATATTTCCCCCAGATTCCAACCCTTCACCCAGGTCTCCATGTTCTGAACTATCTGTGGGATTTTGTTTCCTGCCCCCTTCAAACTTAGCTTAAACCCAGCCTCACTAGGTTAGCCAGACTGTAGCCAAAGATACTTTTCCCTTTCTTCAATAGATGGACCCCAACTCTGCTCAGCAGCCCTTCTTCTCAGAACAGTATCCCATGTCTGAGGAAGCTGAAGCCCTCCTGGCAACACCATCCACGCAGCCAGGCATTCACTTCCAGGATGTGTCGGTCTCTGCCTGGGCCCCTACCCTCATCTGGGAGGATCAAAGATAACACCACCTGCCCCCACCTCCTTCACCCTCACTTCCAGAGCCCAGAAGTCACAGCTGATCTGCTCAGGGTCATACCTCGCAGATACCATTGCTTCTCACTTGGATGTAGTAGTAGTAGTCAGAGGGCTGGATGATCCTTGAGAATCCTTCCATAATGTCTCAGATATGGGCCTCTGGCAGGCATTACACTGCAGATGGCCAGAGTAAAAAAAGTGGCCTTCCAATCAGGGCAGCATGACCTAATGTCCAGAATCAATAAAGTTGCCCCACTCTGTGGAACTGTGTGGCCTCTTGACCCATTGGGGAAGTGAGGCACCACTCAGGGGTGTGTGGTGCCTAGGGTAAGGGGACTCAGGCCCTCCCTTCTTCTCCAAGTCCCACCCCAGGGCCCTGGCAGTGGTGGGGGTACTCACCATCAAGTCAGCACACATCCTCCTGAAACACACTGACTGGTTCCCCAGTTCACTCACCGGAGAAAAGTCTAAGACGCTTGGGCTGCTTCCTACCCTTTCTCCCTCAGCGATGCTCTACGGCTCCCCTGGGTCTCTGGGATCCTCAAGTGGCATAGCTCCTTTCGGTGCGGACTCTTCTCTGGGCTTCTTAGGCAGTCTGGGGTCCATCTGGAGCTCTGCTTACTGTGGATCTGTATTTGGGGCCTGGAGCAGCTCCCTGGAGAGAGCCTGCAGTCTGCATCCTCCGCTTCAGCAGCCTGCCCGCACTGAATTGGGCTGCTTCCTTTTATACTCTGCCTCCAGACTGAACATGCCCATCAGAGTCAGAGAGCCAGGGCTTCCTCAGCCTTCAAAGCACAATTAACCCTTTAGAGGCTGGTTCAGTTTACGTACATCACACCTGGTCAGAAGCCTCACCAGTGAAAGATTATTATCCAGTCCGCCACTTGTACAAAGGAAAGTCGACGTGCACCAGCTTCTGTACACTGAGCAGATTCCCCAAACACTTCAAGCAAAACACACTGTTTTAGGTAAAACATAAAATAGCTTTATTAACTACAGAAAGATAGATTTTAAGTGATTATAAGTAATAAATAAGATCAAAGTTGGTTACCCAATAAATAAAAGCAAAATTCCAATCTGAGTTCTATAAACTAGACAGGATTTGACTCAAACAGTGTCTCACCCTGATGGTATAGTTCCTTCAGCCACAGGCTGGGATTCCTCTTTTCAGCCTGGGACCACCTCCCCCGTTCAAAGCCTTTGTCCACAAAATGTCTTTCCAGGTGTTCAGTTGTGGGGGGAGTGAGACCAAGTGATGAAGTCTTTTCCCCCTTTATAGCTTCCTCCAGCTTGCTGGAAAGATCCTTTGCTATGATGTGAGTAAAGCAGTCTCCATTCTCTACGTGCTCCCTCTGAGAAGCCTTCATTGTATACAGATCCTATGATAGTCCTTGGTAGTGTGAAAGGCTGTGTGATGAGGCAGACTGGCCCCGCACTGGGACTGAGAGGGTTAACCCTTCCCTGCTAGCAGAGGAAGCCACGCCCCTGAGGCTCTGCTGGGCATGCTCCAACCGGGAGTCAGGTATAAAAGCCTGCAGAGCTGCTCAGTCAGGGCTGGCAGCCAAGGAGGGATGACACTCAGCGGTAGCTCCAGCCCAAGAGGGAGGACACTCAGCGGTAGCTCCAGCACAGGAGCAGTTACGACCCTTACAGGGGAGAGCTGAGGAGCCAGGAACCTGGACCAGAGACTTGCAGCTATTGGAACCCCAGGGTCCCGCTGTGTGCTGGGGAACCTGGAGACCCTGATGCCACAGGGACTGCTACGGTTGGAGAACTGGTAGGAAATGACCCAGGGAAGGTAAGGGAGTGGTACCTCCCACCACTATGAGGGCAGTGTGTTTCTTTAGGATTCCCTGCTGACCCGTGGTGGATCACACCATCACTGACAGGGCCCTGGGTCGGAGCCTGGTGAAGGTGGGTGGGCCCGGGCTCCCCTACCGGAGGTCACTACAACACTCCCCCCCCCCGCTTTGCAATGGCATAGTTCACCAACCCCTCCCTTACCTCAAAGGAGATAGATGAACTCCGGCCTCTGGGCAGCGCTATCCCACCAGGGGAAGAAGATTTAGAGGGACTCTGGCCATTCGGCCACACAGTCCTGACTACCGGAGAGGTAGTAGAACCAATGTAGACGCAGGGAGGAGGGGTTACCCTCACCCCCCGCCGAATCAAAGGGGTTGACGAGGTACAAAACCCGCCACAAGTGGTGGGGAATATGGGTAACGACCAGGGCCTGCTAGAAGGAGCCACATGTACAGGATGGAGACTGACAAGCTCCTAAAATAGCTGCTGGAAAAACAGCAGCAACAGGTGGTACAACAACAACAACAGCAGATGCAGCTGTTACCGCAACTGGCTACCCAGCAGCAACTGCAGGCTGCAAAGCAACAAGAATCCCAGCAACAACTGGTTTGGGAGTTAGCTGCCCAGCAGCAAGTGAATCAAGATCGACTTTTTTAACAGGTGGCGACCTTGTTGAAGATGGCAGCCAGTCCTCCCCCCAACCCAGCCAGAGGAGGGCCAGGGGATGGCTTTGGGGGACTACCAGTGTGGCTGATGAAGATGGGGCCTGGGGACGACCCCGAGGCCTTCTTAGTAACTTTTGAACAGGTAGCTACTGCCACTCAGTGGCCCCTCGAGCATTGGGCCACTATTATCGCCCCGTATTTAACAGGCCCAGTGCAGGCCGCTTACCGCAATCTCGACCAACAGGAGGCGCTGTAATATGAGAAGGTTAAGGTCGCCATCCTAGACTAGACGGGCATCAGTCCAGAAACGTACCGGCAGAGGCTGCATTGAGAGAAATATCCGCCAGGAGCCAGGCTGCAGGCAGTAGCCCAGAAGGTCCATGATCTCTGTTGGAGGTGGCTAGAACCTGACCGCCATACTAGTTGCCAGGTGGCAGAGGCTGTAGTGCTGGAGCAGTTCCTCCGGATCCTACCACCGGAGGTAAGGCGTGGGTGCAGCGACACCGGCCGAAGACCCTCACGGAGGCTACGTCCCTAGCTGAAGACTAAATGGCGGCAGAGCCGGAAGAGCGAGCGGGTCTTAAGACAAGGACTTCAGGACGGGGAGACCAACCCCCAGAAGGAGTGGTGCACAAGACTGGAAGGAAAAGTCCCCGTTTCCCCGCCCAACAGACGGGGTCTCCAGCAACCCTCAAGACCCAGGGCCCCTCGGGGGCGCGCCTGTCCTGGGACCAAGAGGAACCATCAGGGGAATCAAGCCTACTGCAAGGCACCCTACCCACGGAGGGGAATCGCGATAGATGCTACCAGTGCAAACAAAGAGGGCACTTCAGCAGAAAGTGCCCCTACATGGACTGTAATTATGGACAGGTACTGATGGCGGACCGACAAACCCGGAAGGACGGGCCACCGAAGATTGTGATCCCGGTGCGAGTGGAGGGAACCCCAACCTTAGCAGTGGTGGACTCAGGGTGCAGCCAAACCGTCATCCGCACGGGACTGGTAGAGGACTCCCTTCCCACCGGGGCACCGATACAGTTAGAATGTATACACGGGGACGTGAAGTCTTACCCCACCATCTGGGTGTGACTGGAGGCCGCGCAACAGGAGGCGCGTTGCTTAGTGGGGGTGGCCTGTAGTGTTGGGGTGCGACAGGCCGGAGAGAATCTGCTATGGGAGGTAGGGTTTGTTGGGCCAACCTGGGCCACAAGACCCCTTGGAGGGGACGTTGAGAGGGCCCGAAGTAACCGAAGGGAGCCAGGCCCTGACCGATGGGTCGACAGGGGAAGAGACAAGGTGGCTGGATATTTATGGAGATTTCCTGGAGGAACAGAGACGGTCTCCAGCCTTAGTCGAGCCTGGGAAGAGGCAGTTAGCTGGGATGGAGAGGCCCATCCTCGGCAGTATTGGCCCCAAGACCCCCTGTGGTGTGGCGGCGCCCCACCCTTATGAGAGATGGTGCTAAAGCAGACAAGAGCGGATGTGCAGACGGGCAGCCAATTGGGGAGGGCCTGCGGGAGAGCCAATCAGGGCTGAGCAGGAGGTGGCCAATCAGGGCCAGGATCAACCTTATATAAAGGCTGCCCAGGAGAGGAGCAGGCAGTCACTCCCAGATCTTCAAGGGAGAAGGTCTGTCTCCTGAGCACAGGGGACCAGCACCCTGGACAGCACATTGCTGGGCAGGCTTGGGGGGAGCAGATGAGAGCTCCAGCTCAATACCTGCCAGGCTGCAGGCCCTGACTGGAAGGGTCTAGAGAGTGTGAAGGGCAGAGGGGAATTGGCCCACGGAGGATAGACGAGTGAGAGGTGAGAAGGAGGGCAGGGAGGCTGCCGCTAGAGGGTCCCTGGGCTGGGGCCCAGAGTAGAAGGCAGGCCTGGGTCCCCCCCTTTCCACCTCACATCGCACCTGACCAATGAAGAGCGGCCGTGTGAGACTGCAACGTGGCCCAGACGTGAGGGGCTAGACTTCAGGTTGCGGTTGGCTCATGCGGCAGGAGCGAGCAGAAAGACTGTCGTTAAAAGCACACACACACCCCAGAAGGGGGTGAGGACGGACTAAGGGGCACTGCGGACATCGCCGAGCAGGGAGCAATGCGGGTCCAGATACCAGTGGGGGAGCAGATGATGGACGGGACACCACCGGCAGAGGGCGCCCCACAGAGGACAGAACTAATTCCCAGATGTGCCAGTGGGAGGCACTGCATTGGTGAGTGCCAACCCCATCACACCCCCATTTTGAGATCCACAAAGCCTTACTTTATCGGGTGGCCCAGGAGCCAGAGACACGAGCCGAGGTGCGCCAATTGTTGGTCCCCCGAAGGTTCTGAAGAGGACTACTCTGCCTGGCCCATGTGGTCCCTGGGTGGGGCATTTGGGGCCAGAAAAGACCTTCCTAAGAGTAGCCCAACGGTTTTTCTGGCCAGGCATACACCAAGAGGTCCGGGATTATGGTATCTCTTGCCCGGAGTGCCAGAAGACCAGCCTGAAGGAGGTACCAAGCCCCCCCCCCCAGGTGCCATTACCAGTTATTGGCACTCCTTTTGAACAGATTGGCCTCGACTTGGTGAGGCCCCTGGAGAAAAGTAGCTCGGGACATAGATACATCTTGGTCGTAGTAGACTATGTGACTCAGTATCCTGAGGCAGTACCATTACGAACAGCCATGGCCCTGTCATCGCCAATGAGCTATTGCAGATATTTTCCCGGCGGGGGGGGGTGCCATAAGAGATATTGACAGACCAGGGGATGGCAGAGTTGATGGCAGAGTTCTGCCAACTATTGAACATCCGTGCCCTTAAGACCTCCGTCTACCATCCCCAGACGGACGGGTTGGTGGAACACTTTATTGGGACCCTGAAGGCGATGCTACAAAAATTCCTGGGGGACGACCCCCGCCAGTGGGACAAGTACCTGCCAGCACTCCTCTTCGCCATACGAGAGGTGCCACAAGCTTCCACCGGGTTCTCCCCATTCGAGCTCCTCTATGGGGGACAACCCCGGGGGATTTTGGACCTCTTGAAAGAAACCTGGGAGGAGCAAGAGACCTGGGTCAAAAGTTCGGTCCAGTATATCCTCCATTTGAGGGACTGGCTTTGGCAACTGTCACCCAGGCCAGGGAGAACCTGTTACAAACACAACACAACTAGAAGGGGATGAAGATGAGGAACTTCGAGCTGGGGGACCGAGTTCTGCTGTTACTGCCCTCCTCCGAGTCTAAATTATTAGCCAAGTGGCAGGGACCATTCGAGATGGTTCGGCGGGTGGGGCCCGTTGATTATGAGATCCAGATGTCCGGACGATGAAGGGACACCCAAGTACACCACGTAAACCTGCTGAAGGCATGGAAGGACAGTGAGGGTTTTATGATTGCCCCATATCCCCCAGAATCCGAACTTGGGCCCTTAGCCGGCAAGTATGAGGAGTCAGGCATGGTAGCCATTGGCCGAGAGCTCAACCCTACCCAGCAAGAACAGATACGGCAGGTAGTAGCCACTTTCCCCACGGTATTGTGCGCTCAACCGGGAAGAATGACGGTGCCCAGCCACAACATCGCCACTATCCCTGGCCAAAAGATGAGAGAGAACCACCGCCCGCTCCCTAAGAAAATGTGGGTGTAGAGGGGTTTGGCCGGGGCTCGTCCCTCTCCGGGGTGGCGAGGAACCACACCACCTCACTATATCCATTCAGTAGGGTCGGGGAACTAGTCTGGCTGCGGGTCTCACGCTGCTGCAGCAGTAGAGGCAAAACAAATAGTTGCTCATGCCCGGTTGGCGGGCAATAGCGAGTCCCATGCACCAGTCCTCAGACAGTAGCTGAGCAGCTACTATCAAACGAACAGGCCCGGCCCTGGGTCAGGGCAGGGCAGTAAAGAGTCAGTGGATCAGGCCCCAGGCAGGGGCTGAGCAAACAGTTATATTCATCAGGCCCAGGTCCTGGGTCAGGGCGGGGCGGCAAAGAGTCAGTGGCTCAGGCCCTCAGGCAGGGGCTGAGCAAACAGGTAAATTACAGGCTCTGGCCCTAGATCAGGGCGGGCAGTAGAGAGTCAATGGCCTTAGGCAGGGGCTGGGCAAACAGTTTTAGAACAGGCCCTAGCCCTGGGTCAGGGCGGGGCAGCAGAGAGTCAATGGCTCAGGCCCTCAGGAAGGGGCTGAGCAAACAGGTAAGCAACAGTCCAAGGTCCTGGTTCTGAAGGGCCTGGGAGAGGGGGAGACTGCCACCCACACGTTGGGTAGCAGGGGGGACGCAGGCCCACCTGCTCCACTGCAGCAGCAGAAGGCCTGCTGCTGTGTCAGTGGGGATCCTGGCTGCAACACACTGGCATAGGCTCTGGCAGTGCTGCGGCCAGAGGGGGGTCGGCTGCCCCCAGGCTACTTCTGATTTCCACCTCTAGAGGTACCTGCAGTTATACGGCGTCCTCCAAGGGGTCAAGCATCATGGGCTCATAGGGGTAACTTGCGAGCGGCAGGCTTGACAGCTCCTCCGGGCTCTGGTCGGCATCAGGCATCAGCTGGTCTGGCCAGTCCTCTGGTCACCCGCTGATTGCCGGGATTTCCCAACTGGGAGATAGGCCACAGGCATCTGGCCTCTCTGGCAGCCATGTCTCTAATGATCTCTGGGGTTGGGCTTTTGTACTTCCTGTCCTGCGCCTTGACCTCTGGGGTCGGGTGCAGGGTTCACTGGCTCCGCCCACTTTGGTGTCTGGAGAGGCTCGTGCCTCTCCGGGGCGGCGGGGAACCACACCGCCTCACCACAGTGGGAGACCATGTGGAAAGAGTTGGAATCGATGTTAACCCTGGGAGTGGTGGAAGAATCGACGAGTGAGTGGAGAAGTCCCATAGTGCTGGTCCCCAAGCCAGATGGCTCAGTGAGGTTTTGCATCGACTTTCGCAAAGTGAACGCTGTGACAAAGTGGGACTGTTCTTAATGTTTCCTCTGAATACTGTGTGGGTGCCTCAGTTTCCGCTATGCATTTCTTAAGTCTCTAGGCGGTGGGGAAAGACCAGTGTGCATAAATCACTGACACTCTGTCTCCCTGGCAACAAATGGCCAGGGCCCCTTCCCCCCCTGCAAGGAAATAGCTAAAGGTGAACAAAGAGATCAGGTGACCTCCTGGCCCAGGAAAGAGACAAAGCCGAGAGAAGGAGGGGCTGGAGGGGGTTTGAGAGTTGGAGCTACCTGGGGACTAGGAGTGAGGGCAGACGTGGGTGTCTGGCTCTCTGAATCCCATAATGGACCCGGCCGAGGGGTCCCGTTCGCCGCTGTACCTACAAGTTCTGTTTTAGACCATGTTCCTGTCATCTAATAGACCTCTGTTTTACTGGCTGGCTGAGAGTCATGTCTGACTGCGAAGTGGGGGGTGCAGAACCCTTTGTCTTCCCCAGGACCCCGCCTGGGCGGACTCGCTGTGGGAAGCGCACGGAGGGGCATATGCTCAATGCTCCCAGGAGAGACCCAGGAGGTGAATCCGTGTGAGCTTCTTGCCCTGAAGACAGTCTGCTCCAAGGGAGAGGAGGCTCCCCAAAGTCCTGACTGGCTTTGTGGGGAGCAGTTCCAGAGCATCGCCCGGGGACTCCGTGACAAACGCCATCTCTTGCTTTGATGCATATCCCATGCCACGGGTGGATGAGTTACTGGAGAGACTAGGACACACAGAATTTATCTCCACCCTGGATTTAACCAAAGGGAACTGGCAGATCTCCCGACACCTACCTCATGAGCGAAGACAGCCTTTCCAATGCTGTTCGGCCTTTTCCAATGTACAGTGATGCCCTTCGGGTTACATGGTGCTGCGCCTACCTTCCAGCAACTCGTAAACCAAGTACTGAGCCCCCACAGTTTGTACGCCGTGGCATACATTGATGACATTGTCGTTTATAGCCCCAGCTGGGGAGACAATATTCAGCACCTAACCAAGGTACTACAGACCCTGGGCGCCGCAGGTCTCACGGTAAATCCGGCCAAGTGCCATTTAGGACAACGAGAGGTGACTTATTAAGGCTATATGGTAGGATGAGGGAAATTACGCCCCATGGTAGATAAGGTACAGGCTTTGAGGGACTACCCCACCCCTAAATCCAAAAAACAGGTATGGCAGTTCTTAGGGTTGGTGGGGTATTATCGGTGGTTTGTCCCTAATTTCTCAACGCTGGCCACCCCCTTGATGGACCTAACAAAGAAAACAGAGCCCCAGAAGGTCCAATGGATGGAGGAGTGTGAGAACACTTTTCACGCACTCCGAGAACAACTGACCCAGGAGCCTGTGTTAACCGAACTCAACTTTACGAAGCCCTTCATTCTCCAGATGGACGAGTCCAGAGTAGGTATAGAAGCTGTACTGTCGCAGGAGATAAGGGGGAAGACCACACTGTTTTGTACCTCAGCCGGAAACTCTTCCCACGCAAGATGCCCTACTCTACCATAAAACGGGAGGCCCTTGTGGTTAAGTGGTCAGTCGACATGCTGCGGTACTACTTGTTAGCGAACCACTTCTTCTTAGGCCTGGTCTACACTAGGAGTTTATGTCGAATTTAGCGCCGTTACATCGGATTAACTCTGCACCCGTCCACACCACGAAGCTATTTAGTTCGACATAGAGGTCTCTTAAATTCGACTTCTGTACTCCTCCCCAACGAGGGGAGTAGCACTAAATTCAACATGGCCATGTCGAATTAGGCTAGGTGTGGATGGAAATCGACGCTAATAGCTCCGGGAGCTATCCCACAGTGCACCACTCTGTTGACGCTCTGGACAGCAGTCTGAGCTCGGATGCTCTGACCAGCCACACAAGAAAAGCCCCGGGAAAATTTGAATTCCTTTTCCTGTCTGGGCAGTTTGAATCTCATTTCCTGTTTGGACATCGTGGCGAGCTCAGCAGCACTGGCAACGATGCAGAGCTCTCCAGCAGAGATGGCCATGCAATCTCAGAATAGAAAGAGGGCCCCAGCATGGACTGATCGGGAAGTCTTGGATCTGATCGCTCTGTGGGGCGATGAGTCCGTGCTTTCCGAGCTGCGAGCGAAAAGACAGAATGCAAAGATCTACGAGAAGATCTCTAAAGCTATGGCAGAGAGAGGATACAGCCGGGATGCAATGCAGTGCCGCGTGAAAATCAAGGAGCTGAGACAAGGCTACCAGAAGACCAAAGAGGCAAACGGACACTCCGGATCCCAGCCCCAGACATCCTGTTTCTACGAGGCACTGCATTCCATCCTAGGTGCGGCCGCCACACTACCCCACCACTGACCGTGGACTCTGAGGATGGGATATTGTCGACGGCCGGTTCCTCGGACATGTTAGCGGACGGGGAAGATGAGGAAGAAGATGAGGAGGACGAGGCAGTCGACAGCGCTTACAACGCTGATTTCCCCGACAGCCAGGATCTCTTCATCACCCTTACAGAGATCCCCTACCAACCGTCCCCAGCTGTTAACCCAGACACAGAATCAGGGAAGGATCAGCCAGTAAGTGTTTTAAACATGTAAACATTTATTTTTAACAGAACAGGAATATTAACAATATTAACAATGGGTTTTGCATGATTAGTTTGCCCTAGGCGCTTAACGGTTCAGTCCCTGGCAGTGCAACCACTGAAAAAAATCTAACAATGTCCGGTTTAGCATGATTGTTCTGCACAAGCCGCTCTACCATTTAGTCCCTGCCAGTGCAGCTACAGTAAAATCCGGTCTATATGTCCGGGGATAGAGCTGAAATCCTCCATGGACATCTCCACGAAGCTCTCCTGGAGGTAATTGGAAAGCCTTTGCATCAGGTTCCTGGGGAGAGTAGCCTTATTGGGTCCTCCGTAGTAGCAAACATTTCCGCGCCAGGAGACAAGCAAGTACTCCGGGATCATTGCCCTGCAGAGCATGGCGGCATACGGCCCTGGTCTTTGCAGGCTTTCCCGAAGCATCCTTTCTTTTTCCGTCTCTGAAATCCTCATCAGAGTGATGTCGCTCATGGTGACCTGCTTTGAATTAGATAGGGGAATGTTAGTATTGGGAATGCTTGCCTGTTCCTTTACAGAAATGTAACCGGCGGTTTACAGCCACGCGGTGGAGGCGGGAGAGGGGCAGCATACAGGGATCTTTCCCTAAGACAGCCGCGAGGGGGTGAGACAGGGTCAGAGTTCATGCTTGCCAGATTGCTGGCAGCAGGGACTGGCATTGCTTTCAATGTGAAAGGAGGCCAGTGCTACTATTAAAGTTTTAAGCAGCCAGAAGTCTACGGCTTACCATGTCGGCCTGCTACACAAATTCCGGTGTCCTGCCCCGCTTCTCTGATCTGCACTGCAAGACCCCAGGCACTGAATGCGAAGGCTGAAAATTCGACCTTGTCCTGAGTGTGCATGTGATAGGTGCTGTGCATGGTCTTGTTCACAGAGAAAGACTATGTTCTTTGTTCACAACAAAAGTTTTCTTTCAGAGGAATTCACTCCCCTTTTCCCATTCCCACAGCTGTGACTGTCTCTCAACCTAGCCTGGCATCATACTCCCAGAGGCTAGCGCAGATTAGGCGTAGGAAGAAGAGGACATGGGAGGACATGTTCTCGGAACTTATGGGCTGCTCCCGAGCCCAGGCAGCCCAGCAGACCCAGTGGAGGGAGAACTTGTCCCAAATGCACCGATCACACATGGAACGGGAGGAGAGGTGGCGGCAGGAAGACCAGCAGGTGACTCAAACGCTGTTTGGACTAATGAGGGAGCAAACGGACACGCTCCGGCGCCTTGTGGATGTTCTGCAGGACTGGAAGCAGGAGGACAGAGCCCCACTGCAGTCTATCTCTAACCGCCCTCCCCCGCCACCAAGTCCCATACCCCCCTCACCCAAAGTCCAAAGAAGGAGGGGCGGCAGAGTCCATGAAAACTCTCACTCCACCCCTGCAGACTGCTCTAGTACTAGAAGGCTCTCATTCCCCAAAATTTGACAAGTCATTTCGTTCCCGCCTCACCCAAGCCCCCGTCCAAGTTTCACCCCCCAGTTTCATGTTCAGTTGCTAATAAAAAATATGTTTCTGTTAATTACTGTTTCCATCATGTTCTTTTAGAGGAGAGTCTGTCTGAAGGGGGGGAAGGGGGTTGGTAATTGGACAGGACAGTCACCTTTACCAGGGTACAGAGGCGGGGGCAGGTTCAGCAGCAGGGCACACACACATTGCAGTCACTAGTTACCCTGGTCAGTCTGGGAGGTGGTTTTAGTGTTCTGTGGGGGGTGGGGGGGGGGCTCTGTGACTTTGTGGTGGGGGAGGGCAGTTAGAGATCTTATGCAGCGGTCCTTATCCTGGATCACAAAGCCACGCAGCAGGGGATCTGTAACCGTCCTCCCCCTGCCACAAAGTCACATAGCCCCCCCACACACAGAGTCCCGAATAGGAGGGGTGTCAGGCTCCGTTGAAACCACCAGTCCACCACTGCGTAGCCTGTCATTCCTGGAGTTTAGAAGCGTCATTTGCATCATTACACTACACCCGCTCCCCACCACAGTCTGCGTCCCAGGTTCAATACTTTCCCACGAAAACAGTAATAAAGAAAACGGTGTTCATTAACAAAATTGAAGTGATTTTATTTTTAAACGTGTGTTGGAAGGGGGGGAACGGGGTATGTAACTGGAGAGGATACTGAACATTTAATGGGTAAAGAAACGGGGGCAGGTTCAGCTTCCCTGCTCACTCAGGAACCTAGCTTTCAAAGCCTCCCGGATGCACAGCGCGTCCCGCTGGGCTCTTCTAATCGCCCGGCTGTCTGGCTGGGCGTAATCAGCAGCCAGCCTATTTGCCTCAACCTCCCATCCCGCCATAAAGGTCTCCGCCTTGCTCTCACAGAGATTGTGGAGCACACAGCAAGCTGCAATAACAATGAGGATATTGGTTTCGCTGAGATCACAGCGAGTCAGTAAGGTTCTCCATCTCCCCTTGAGATGGCCAAAAGCACACTCCACCACCATTCTGCACTTGCTCAGCCGGAAGTTGAAGAGTTCTTTTTCAGTGTCCAGGGCGCCAGTATAGGGCTTCATGAGCCAGGGCATTAGCGGGTAGGCTGGGTCCCCGAGGATGACTATAGGCATCTCCACATCCCCAAGAGTTATTTTGTGGTCCGGGAAGTAAATACCTTCCTGCAGCCGTCTAAACAGACCTGAGTTCCTGAAAACACAAGCGTCATGAACCTTGCCCGGGCATCCGACGTTGATGTTCGTAAAATGTTCCCTATGGTCCACCAGTGCTTGCAGCACCATTGAAAAGCAGCCCTTTCGGTTGATGTACTGGCTGGCCTGGTGGTCCGGTCCCAGGATAGGGATGTGCGTTCCATCTATAGCCCCACCGCAGTTTGGGAATCCCATTGCGGCGAAGCCATCTATGATGACCTGCGCATTTCCCAGGGTCACTACCTTTGAGAGCAGTACCTCAACGATTGCGTTGGCTACTTGCATCACAACAACCCCCATGGTAGATTTGCCCACGCCAAAGTGGTTCGCGACTGACCGGTAGCTGTCTGGCGTTGCAAGCTTCCAGAGGGCTATGGCTACTCCCTTCTGAACAGTTAGGGCTGCTCGCATCTGGGTGTCATTGCACTTCAGAGCAGGGGACAGCAAGTCACAAAGTTCCAGGAAAGTCCCCTTCCGCATGCGAAAGTTTCGCAGCCACTGTGATTCATCCCAGACCCGCAGCACTATGCGGTCCCACCAGTCCGTGCTTGTTTCCCGGGCCCAGAATCACCGTTCCACAACATCAACATGACCCATTGCCACCGTGATGTCCTTGGCGCGGGGTCCCGTGCTTTCTGACAGGTCTGTGCTACTCTCAGACTTCAGGTCCTCACCGCGGTGCCGTAGCCTCCTCGCCTGATTTCTCTGCATCTGCCTCTGGGAAAGGTGGATGATAAGCTGCGAGGTCTTGACAACGGCCACAACTGCAGCGATGGTCACAGCGGGCTCCATGCTCGCAGTGCTGTGGCGTCCGCGCTGTCACTGACCAGAAAAGTGCGCGAACTGATTTCCCACCGGTGCTTTCAGGGAGGGAGGACGGTAGTGACGGACGGATGATGACAGTTACCCAAAAGCACCCTCAATACATTTTTTTACCCAGAAGGCATTGGCGGCTTGACCCAGAATTCCAATGGGCAGCGGGGACTGCGGGAACTGTGGGATAGCTGCCCACAGTGCACCGCTTCCAATGTCGACGCTTTCCCCGTTAGTGTGGACTCACAAAGTCGAATTACTGTCCTTAGTGTGGACACACATGTTCGATTTTGTAATATCGATTCCACATATTCGATTTAAGTAAAATCGAACTACTCTCGTAGTGTAGACATACCCTTAGTGACTGATCACACCCCCCTTTGCTGGATCAACAACATGAAAGAAACGAATAACCGAATTATGCGGTGGTATTTGTACCTCCAGCCCTATTCCTTTCAAGTGCTGCACAGGCCAGGTAAGGGGAAGGGTGTGTGACGGGGCAGACTGGCCCCACACTGAGACTGAGAGGGTTAACCCTTCCCTGCTAGCAGAGGAAGGCACGCCCCTGAGGCTCTGCTGGGCATTCTCCAACCGGGAGTCAGGTATAAAAGCCTGAAGAGCTGCTCAGTCAGGGCTGGCGGCCGAGGAGGGAAGACGCTCAGTGGTGGCTCCAGCCCAGGAGCAGTTACAACCCTTACCGGGGAGAGCTGAGGAGCCAGGAACCTGGACCAGAGGCTTGCAGCTATTGGATCCCCAGGGAGCACCGGGTGCTGAGGAACCTGGAGACCCTGATGCCACAGGGACTGCTATGGTTGGAGAACTGGTAGGAAGTGACCCAGGGAAGGTAAGGGAGAGGTACCTCCCAACACTATGAGGGCAGCGTGTTTCAGTAGGATTCCCAGCTGACTTGTGGTGGATCACGCCATCACTGACATGGCCCTGGGTCGGAGCCAGGTGAAGGCGGGTGGGCCTGGGCTCCCCTACACGGGGTCACTATAGCCCCCCCCCTTTGCGATGACATAGTTCACCTCCCTTACCTCAAAGGAGATAGATGAACTCTGGCTGCTGGGCCGCGCTATCCCCCTAGGAGAAGAGAATTTAGAGAGACTCCGGCCATTGTGCCACGCTGCTTTAGGAGCGCACTAAAGGGACTCCGGCTGCTAGGCCGCGCTATCCCACCAGGGGAAGAAGATTTAGAGGGACTCTGGCCATTGGGGCACACAGTCCTGACTATCGGAGAGGTAGTATAACCAATGTAGATACAGGGAGGCAGGGTTACCCTCGTGCCACCCTCTCCCCCCTCCAAATCAAAGGAGTTGATGATTTACAAAACCCGCAACAGGCTGGTTGCTGGTATTTCCAATCTTAGAATATATTTCAGTAACACACACATAGCAAACTTCATAACTTCCCATACACTGATAGCACATACAATGCAACAGGATATTAATGTTTTTTGATATTAAGATTTTTGAAATGACACCTCACAATGCACACTTTGTACAAAATCTATCATAGTCATATCACCATGGAAAATATGGGGGGTGCCAGGGTACTGTTTTGGAGCACAGAGTGTCACAGGGACATGATAGCAGTTTCCAAGTACATAAAAGGTTGTTACAGGGAGGAGGGAGAAAATTTGTTCTCCTTAACCTTTGATGATAGGACAAGAAGTAATGGACTTAAATTGCAGAAAGGGCAGTTTAGGTTGGACATTAGGGAAAACCTCTTAACTCTCAGGATAGTTGCCTAGGGAGGTTGTGGAATCTCCATCACTGGAGATTTTCAAAAGCAGGTTAGACAAACACCTGTCAGGGATGGTCTAGATAATACTTAGTCCTGCCATGTGTGCAGGGGACTGGACTAGTCCTACAATTCTATGATTCTATAATAAATATAGAAATAGGGCTCCTGTTGCACTTATATGGTGGTCACCATCTTGGCTGGTACCTTGTGGTTACACCAGGGACCTCCAGAGATAAGGACAGGAGTCCCTGCAGCTTGATGTAAAGAGGCAGGCTCCCTGGGAGGAGTGTGACAGACTCACGGGCTCTGGAGATTGGGCGTAGAGGGGATTTGTAACACACAAAGACCAGTGGATATGTACAAGTGACTTGTGCGGCTGCTTTATCTGAACTGAAATCACCTTGCACGTCCTGGAGGCCTGGGCTGCACAGACATTCCCACTAAACACATGTCATTGTTATTGCAGTTTATTCTCAGGTACACATGGTCACTCAGATTCTCACACTCCAGAAATGTTCATGTAACCCAGGCTAACACAGCGTGGCTCCTTATCCACCTCTAGTGGTCAGAGCTTGTACAGCAGCTTATGATTCTGCTATTGCCTCTGTACTAGTTCACTCAGTGCTTGTAGCATAGGCAGTATGGGATCCTGCTTGAAAATCTACAGGCACTGTGTTCAAGCCCTATGTAGATTCTTTCAAGGGACATTGACCTCTAGTGCCACATAATAGCATACAGCCCACACACACAAACTACTGCACAGCCCACATATACACAAACACACCCTAGTGTGTCCTCATGGAAACACACAATTATGTTCAGGTCACGTACACATACAAAACCACAACCGTGTAGAGTCTAGATTTACACTGGTATAATCAGCATGCAGCTCTAAAGGTTTGTCTGCAAAGTGAGAGGCAAGCCATAACTCACAGCAGTTTGGTCGTCAACCAACAGTATTCATAGATTCCCAGGCCAGAAGGGACCATTTTGATCATCCAGTCTGATTTATTGACCACAAAACTTGGTAAATGGTTCCAGTGGTTAAGAATTTACACCGTATTTGTAGTCTGAATTTGTCTAACTTCAACTTTCTGTCTTTCGATCATATTATACCTTTGGTTGCTAGACCGGAGAGCCCATTATGAAGTATTTGTTCCTGTGTAGGTACTTGTGGACTGTGCTTAAGTCAGCCCTTTACGTTCTCTTTGTTAAGCTGAATAGATTGAGCTCCTTGGTATTAAAACGTACATGTCAGATCCACAGCTCGTGTAAACTGGCATGACAGCATTGGCATCAAGCAGGGCCGGATCCAGGCACCAGGCACCCAAGCTGGTGCTTGGGGCGGCACCTGGAGGGGGGCGGCGGCGCGGCGCTCCGGCCGCCGGGGACAGCGGGGCCACAGCAGGGCTCGCAGCCCTCCCCCCGGCGCTCTGGCCGCCCTCCCCCCGGCCGCCGGGGGGAGAGCGGCTAGCCCCTGCCAGGGCTCGCTGCCCTGCGCTCTGGCCGCCGGGGCGGGGGAGAGCCGAGCCCCAGACGGGGCTCGCTGCCCTGCCCCCGGCGCTCTGGCTGCCGGGGGGGAGAGCCGAGCCCCCCCGGCCGCCGGGGGGAGAGCGGAGCTCGCTGCCCTCCCCCCTGGGCTCTGGCCACCCCCCCGTGGGGGGGGGCGGCCGGAGGCTTTTTCGCCTGGGGCGGCAAAAAAGCCAGAGCGGGCCCTGGCATCAATGGGAACAGTCCCTGGCTGGTGTAAATGGATGTAGCTCCGTTGAAATCAGGAAGCCAGATACCCATAGGGTGTAAATTCGCTAAGCCCTATCAAAGTGAATAGAACTACACTGGTTTGCTAAGGCTCTAGCCCTAAATGTTAAGGTCTCATTATTTTCTCACATATGCCAGTTTTATGCCAGTCTGACTTCTTTGATGCCACATGGGACAGCCTTCCAAGGTGAGCAGTGGGGACAAAAAACCTAACTGACTCCAAGACTGAGCTTGATAAGCTTATGGAGGGGATGGCATGATGAGACTGCTTACAATGGTATGTGGCCCATCGGCAACTACCAGCAGCAAAAATCCCCAACTACTGGAGATGGGACACTAGATGGAGAAGACTGTGAGTTACTACGAAGAATTTTTTCCCAGGTATCTGCCTGGTGGGTCTTGCCCACATGCTCAAGGTCTAACTGATCACCATATTTGGAGTCAGATTGGCAGAGACCCTGGGGGATTTTCACCTTCCTCTGCAGCATGGTGCATGGGTCACATGCAGGTTTAAACTAGTGTAAATGGTGAATTCTCTGTAATTAGAAGTGCTTACACCATGATTTGAGGACATCAGTAACTCAGCCACAGGCTAAGTGCCTATTACAGGAGTAGGTGGGTGAGGTTCTGCGACCTGCAATGTGCAGGAGGTCAGATTAGATGATCACAATGGTCCTTTCTGACCTTAACGTCTCTGGGTCCTAATTTATACACACAAGGGAAATAAGCTCCCATCCTTCCTTTCTAGTGTCCATGGAACAGGTGTAAGTGGTAACACAGTTTAATAGGCATTGCTTGGGCACAGAATGAAAGTCTGATTCTTCCCTCCCATGAAATGTGTGTTAGGGGGCTTATTCCTTCACCCTCTCACTTCCCTGGTCCTTCTCGCATGAACAGAGAGCAACAACACCCGAAGTCCAAAGCCACAAACAATTTGATGTTTATTGGGGTGAACTTCCAGCAAGCATGATTCCAGTTTCCTTCCTCAGTGTCCCCCTTCCCAGCTCTGACACCACAGAGCCATCCCTGTTCCCATTCCCTGTTCCCATTCCCCCTGTCAAGGCTGCTTCCCCACTTTGAACTTTAAGGTACAAATGTGGGGGCCTGCATGAAAACTTCTAAGCTTAACTACTAGCTTAGATCTGGTCCGCTGCCACCACTCTCAATGCTAATTCCCTTCCCTGGGTAGCCTTGAGAGACTCTTCACCAATTCTCTGGTGATTACAGATCCAAACCCCTTGGATCTTAAAACGAGGAGAAATTAACCATCCCCCCTCCTCCCTTCCACCATTTGATCCTGGTGGATCAAGATCCAACCCCCTTGGATCTAAAAACAAGGAAAACCAATCAGGTTCTTAAAAAGAAGGCTTTTAATTACAGAAGAAGGTAAAAATCATCTCTGTAAAATCAGGATGGAAAATAACTTTAAAGGGTAATCAAACTTAAAGAGCCCAGAGGACCCCCCTCTAGCCTTAGGTTCAAAGTTACAGCAAACAGAGGTAAACACCCTAGTAAAAGGTACATTTACAAGTTGAGAAAACAAAGGTAAATTAACACGCCTTGCCTGGCTGTTTACTTACAAGTTTAAAATATGAGAGACTTGTTCAGAAAGATGAGGAGAGCCTAGATTGATGTCTGGTCCCTCTTAGTCCCAAGAGCGAACAACCCCCAAAACAAAGAACACAAACAAAAGCCTTCCCCCCCCCAAGATTTGAAAGTATCTTGTCCCCTTATTGGTCCTTTGGGTCAGGTGTCAGCCAGGTTACCTGAGCTTCTTAACCCTTTACAGGTAAAAGGATTTTGGAGTCTCTGGCCAGGAGGGATTTTATAGTACTGTACACAGGAGAGCTGTTACCCTTCCCTTTATAGTTATGACACCCCCCTTAGCAAAACATGATTCCAATTTCCCCACCCCCATTCCCTGTTCCCATTCCCCCCCTTACTTCCTGATTGACTGCAGACTATATAGTAAAACTTGAGTTCTGCTTACCTATACCTTAACCAATCATTTTACTAAAATTTAACTAACCAATCCTAACATACTGTAACATGGTTATTTAACCAATTATATTCCACCACCTTAATTGGTTTACACCCAACAAAATTAATTATACAGGAGACAGAAACAATTACAGAACCAGACAGAGACCATGCAAATAAACATACAAAACAATACAGAAGCCAGGATTTTACATTTCAGCTATTGATAAGTCAGTTCTTGCCAGACAGGATGCTATTAAACTAAGTTTCCTTTTACATTTTCTAGGCTCTTTCCTTTTTCTGGAGGTGATAGGAATATCAGGACAGAATTGTATTCCTACCAGCCCAATAGCACCTTATTTCCATGTGACTAGTTTGGACTGTGAGGATGTAACCGTTCACTTCTTAGTTTATGGCTGCCTCTGCTGCTTAGCCAAAGGCCTTACTTAGCCTAGGAACAGAGCCTTAGACTGTCCCTTACACATACAGAGAGTGATTTTTATTCTTTCTTTTATACCTCTATAACTAGCTAAGTGATAAGAATACACCAAAATTCTTAAAGTATAGGCCTTTACAGACAGGCCTGAATATATATATCCTAACAATGCACACCAGCTTAACTCCAGGATTGGGTCAGATCTTCTGCTGATGTAAACCAGCCCAACTACATTGACATCAGTGAAGTTAATCTGGATTTGCACTGGGGGCAACTGAGAGCAGAATCTGGCCCACTTCTGCATAAACTGTGTAGTCATGGAAATAAATGACATGGACTGTGAGACAGAAACTGAAAGAGTATTTATTGGAGAAAGACAGACAATTAATTCTTGGTGAATAACCTCCCACCAGTCAGTCTCCTCAATGAAGATTTGATCTCCTTGTTCCTCATGCTGTAGATGACCAGATTCATCATTGGAGGCTGTGACAAAGTAGGACTGTTCTTAATGTTTCCTCTGATTACTGTGTGGGTGCCTCAGTTTCCCCTATGCATTTCTTAAGTCTCTAGGTGGTGGGGAAAGGCCAGTGTGCATAAATCACTGACACTCTGTCTCCCTGGCAACAAATGGCCAGGGCCCCTTCCCCCCTGCAAGGAAATAGCTAAAGGTGAACAAAGAGATCAGGTGACCTCCTGGCCCAGGAAAGAGACAAAGCCAAGAGTAGGAGGGGCTGGAGGGGGTTTGAGAGTTGGAGCTACCTGGGGACTAGGAGTGAGGGCAGACATGGGTGTCTGGCCCTCTGAATCCCATAATGGACCCGTCCGAGGGGTCCCGTTCGCCGCTGTACCTACAAGCTCTGTTTTAGACCATGTTCCTGTCATCTAATAAACCTCTGTTTTACTGGCTGGCTGAGAGTCACGTCTGACTGCGAAGTGGGGGGTGCAGAACCCTTTGTCTTCCCCAGGACCCCGCCTGGGCGGACTCGCCGTGGGAAGCGCACGGAGGGGTATATGCTGAATGCTCCCAGGAGAGATCCAGGAGGTGAATCCATGTGAGCTTCTTGCCCTGAAGGCAGTCTGCTCCAAGGGAGAGGAGGCTCCCCAAAGTCCTGACTGGCTTTGTGGGGAGCAGTTCCAGAGCATTGCCCAGGGACCCCGTGACAGAGGCACTATGGCATAGAGAACAGCCACCACAAGGTCCAGACCTGATGCTGAGCAGGAGGTAGGTTTCAGGTAGGCAAAGATGCCAGTGCAAACAAACAAGGAGACCACAGTGAGGTGAGGGAGGCAGGTCGAGAAGGCTTTATGCCGGCACTGCTCAGAAGGGATTCTCAGCACTGTGTTGAAGATCTGAATATACAACACAATTATATATATATATAAAAGCTTAAGACTATGCACACACTGAAGATGAGAGCCCCAATTTCACTGAGGTACAATTCAGAGCAGGCAAGCTTCAGGAGCTGGGAGATTTCACAGAATAACTGATCCACCGTGTTACCTCCACAGAAAGTTACTGCAAATGTGTTCCTGGTGTGCAGTGCAGAGTAAAGAATTCCACCAATCCAGGCACTGGCTGCCATTTGGACACACGCTCTCCTGTTCATCACTCTCTCATAGTGCAGTGGTTGGCACATGGCAACGTATCAGTCATACGCCATGATGGTGAATAAGGCAAGCTCAGCTGCAACGAATACTATGAAGAGAAAGACTTGGGCGACACATCCATGATAAGAAATTACACTGGTGTTAATGAGGTAATTGGCCATGGATTTAGGGATGGTGACAGAGATGGAGCCGAGGTCTAGGATGAACAGGTTCACCAGGAAGAAGTACATGGGGGTGTGAAGACACTGGGAGTGGATGAGTCATTACACAAACTAAAAACTATTTCCCATGCTAATTTCCCCCCTACTGTTACTCACACCTTCTTGTCAACTGTTTGAAATGGACCATCCTGATTATCACTACAAACTTTTTTTTTCTCCTGCTGATAATAGCCCACCTTAACTCATTAGTCTCGTTAGAGTTAGTATGGCAACCCCCATTTTGTCACGTTCTCTGTACATATATATCTTCCTACTGTATTTTCCACTGCATGCATCTGATGAAGTGGGCTTTAGCCCACGAAAGCTTATGCTCAAATAAATGTGTTAGTCTCTAAGGTGCCACAAGTACTCCTCATTCTTTTTACTGATACAGACTAACACAGCTACCACTCTGTAACTAATTCATGTTTTAAATGGGAACGCTAAATAATTAGGCTGACCAATACCTAATCAGTAGATCAGACAACACAAGATGTTGCGCAGAGGCCTACACTTTGGGTATGTGCTTTCTTATTCATCTCTATAAATAAATAATGCAGATAGTGCTGTCACTGGATTCTATGGCATTCCACCACCTGTGTGGTTTAGAGGTTGTTAAGGTTCCTCCCCCACTTTGAACTGTAGAGTACAGATGTGGGGACCTGCATGAAATCCTCTAAGCTTAACTACCTGCTTAGATCTGCTTTTGCTGCCACCACCCAAATGATTTATGAGTTATTTGGGAAACTTTGTTTTCCCCCAAAACAACCTTTCCCTCCCTGGGTAGCCTTGAGAGACTCCTCCACCAATTCCCTGTTGAACACCAGTCCAAACCCCTTGGATCTTAAAACAAGGAGGAATTAATCATTCCCCCCTCCCCTTTCCCCCCACCAATTCCTGGTCAGTCCAGATCCAATCCCCTTGGATCTTAAAACAAGGAAAAATTAATCAGGTTCTTAAAAAGAAGGCTTTTAATTAAAGAAAGAAAGGTAAAAATCATTTCTGTAAAATCAGGATGGAAAATAACTTTACAGGGTAATCAGATTTAAAGAACCCAGAGGAACCCCCTCTAGCCTTAGGTTTAAAGTTAAGGCAAACAGAGGTAAACACTCTAGCAAAAGGAACATTTACAAGTTGAGAAAACAAAGATAACCCTAACACGCCTTGCCTGGCTGTTACTTACAAGTTTGAAATATAAGAGACTTGTTCAGAAGATTTGGAGAGCATGGAGTGATGTCTGGTCCCTCTTAGTCCCAAGAGCGAACAACCACCAAAACAAAGAGCACAAACAAAAGCCTTCCCCCCACCAAGATTTGAAAGTATCTTGTCCCCTTATTGGTCCTTTGGGTCAGGTGTCAGCCAGGTTACCTGAGCTTCTTAACCCTTTACAGGTAAAAGGATTTTGGAGTCTGTGGCCAGGAGGGATTTCATAGTATTGTACACAGGAGGGCTGTTACCCTTCCCTTTATAGTTATGACAGAGGTGACTCCAGACTTGCAGTTGTTGGTCTTGTGCGGAGCAGTGCAAAATCATATCTCAGGTAAAGTGGTCTGGCAACATTAACTCCAGATCATGATGAGCCCTTTTATATCAGGTCTGGATTTGGCTCAGAAAGTGCTACAGCACAACTATGTTTTGGTTGTTGGGGGAGTTGCTCAGATGTTCTCTCTGGCCTTTGTGAACAATTAGGTTTCTTATATCTGGGTATGTCTGTGGCTTTAGACACCACCCTACTGAGTAGAATAGAGAGAGATCACCATTGACAAGGGCTGGCATGGAGTGAGGATACTGGGCCACTGCCCAGGTCATCAATGCTATTTAGATCACTACTGCTGAGATTTTTCAAAGCTGCCTTGTCAATTGGGATGCCTGTTCCCATTAATTTCATTCAGAACTGAGCATCCAAAATCCTCTAAGTGGGTTTGCAATTTCAGCCCAAAAGATTAGAGAAAGGTCAAAAACACTTTTGCTGAGCCCCTCCAGATATCAAGAGCTTTCTAAACTGCAGCTATGTCCAGATATGAGTTTTGAAAGGCCCATATTTTTAAAATGAGCCAAACACAAACCCCTGGATCAAAAACACCTATGAACAATGAGGTTTCCAAAATGTAGGTTTGCTCCCATCTCAGTGAGATAAGGACCATCTGATTTAAGATGACAACAAGAATCTGGTCTCACATTGATACAGGACGAAGGGCTGTTCTCTTTCATGGATATCTGACAGTCAATGGTAGCTGGGCACATTTGAAAATTCCAACTGAGCACCTTGTAAAGTGGGAATGTACTCAAGACTCAGAGTTTACAAATGAGCCCTCAATGAGTGGCAGTGCTCAAAATTGAGCCTCACGTTCACCTCTGAGTGCCTAAGAACCGTTCCCACTCTAGGCCACTCATGGAAACATTCCCAGACACATCAAAGATCCCTGAATACAATCTGATGGACTCATGATGACAGGCCTGAAATGCACTGGAGAGCTTTGTCTAGTTCCCAGAGAACAAGTGTCCCCATCACACCTACATCCACAATATTGGCAATAATATTCCCCCTTGTGGTCTGTTACTGTGGGAGGTCCAAGGGCATGAAGAAGGGAATCCTCAGTCAGACATTATTTAAATCTGGATGTCCAGACAACTTGTTTCAGAGTTTTAAAAGAGTTGTCTGCAGAGCTCACTGGATCATTAACGTTTCTTTGTAGTGAGTCTTGGAACACAGGGAAAGTTCCAGAAGACTAGAAATAATCTAATGTTGTGCCAATATTTAAAAGGGGTAAATGGGGTGACCCATGTAATTATTGGCCTCTCAGCCTGACATTGATCCCGGCCAAGCATGGCTGATATGGGACTCAATTAATAAAGAATTTAATGTTGTTAATATAATTAATGCAAATCAACACGGGTTTATGGAAAATAGATCCTGTCAAATTAACCTGATTTCTTTTTCTGATGAGATTACAAGTTGGGTTGATAAAGAGATGGATGTTGATGTAATATATTTAGACATCTGGAAGGCATTTGATGTGGTACCATATGCCATTTTGCAAGGATTGGTTCCTGGCCCAACACAACTTAACATTTTTATCAGTGCCCCGGAAGAAAACATAAAACATGACTCATAAACTTTGCAGGTAACACAAAAATTGGGGAAGTGGTAAATAATGAAGAGGATGGGCAGCTGATACAGAGTTATCTGGATCACTTGCTAAACTGGACATTCATTTTGATATGGCTAAATGTAAATGTTTAGGAACACCTAGGAACAAAGAATTAGGCCGTACTTACAGGATGGGGAACTCTATACTGTGATTTGGGGGTCATGGAGATACTCAGCTGAACATGAACTTCCAGTACAACAGAGGTGAATGCAATCCTTGGATGCGGAAATAAGGGAATCTCAAGTAGGAGTAGAGAAGTTGTTTTACCTGTATATTTGGCAGTGGTGCTACTGCTGCTGGAATGCTCTTCTCTCCACAGTTCAAGAAGATGTGCATAATTTGGTGAGGGTTCAGAGAAGAGCCATGAGAATGATTAAAGGATTGGAGAAATGCCATATATTAATAGACTCAAGGAGCTCAATCTATGTAGCTTAAAAAAGGTAAAGTTAAGGAGTGACTGTCAGAAAAGTTTTGTTTTGTTTTGCTTTGTTTTGTTTTTCCTTCTAAAAACTCTCTTCAGCTAAAGGGAAAGAGGCTAGGGAATGTTGTTAGAATAAAAATGTTACTTAATACTCTAAATTTCAAATGCTTTAAGGAGCTGAGCTCCCATTTAAGACTAGGGACCCAATGGCTAGTCAACAGTTCTAGAGAAAAGGACCTAGGGGTTACAGTGGACAAGAAGATGGATATGAGTCAACAGTGTTCCCTTGTTGGGAGTTTTGGGCCCCACACTACAAGAAGGATGTGGAAAAATTGGAAAGAGTCCAGCGGAGGGCAACAAAAATGATTAGGGGGCTGGAGCACATGACTTACGAGGAGAGGCTGAGGGAACTGGGATTGTTTAGTCTGCAGAAGAGAAGAATGAGGGGGGATTTGATAGCTGCTTTCAACTACCTGAAAGGGGGTTCCAAAGAGGATGGATCTAGACTGTTCTCAGTGGTACCTGATGACAGAACAAGGAGTAATGGTCTCAAGTTGCAGTGGGGGAGGTTTAGGTCGGATATTAGGAAAAACTTTTTCACTAGGAGGGCGGTGAAACACTGGAATGGGTTACCTAGGGAGGTGGTGGAATCTCCTTCCTTAGAGGTTTCTAAGGTCAGGCTTGACAAAGCCCTGGCTGGGATTATTTAGTTGGGGATTGGTCCTGCTTTAAGAAGGGGGTTGGACTAGATAACTTCCTGAGGTCCCTTCCAAACCTGATATTCTATGATTCTATGATTCATTTTCAAAAGTGCCCCAATAGTTTCCTAGAGGCACCTAAATATCTTTAAAACTTGTCCTTAGTAACTTAGGAGTCTAAGGACTTCTTTACGCTTTTAGCACTACAGCCTAGTCCATGTCTTTTTAGGGATCCTTCAGCGTTAGCATTTGCCCTCTTGTTAATATTAAGACAATAATTATTTTGAGCCCTATTTTCAAATGTTGCTTTTCTTTGGTCCCAATCATGAAAAGTGACCCATCTCGGCAGACTTTTCTGTCTTGAAGTTCTCAGACTATTTTTTAGAGCACATGGACTGTACACCAGTAGAGAGATTGTGTTGTGGAAGGTTCCTCTCTCATTTGTGATCCTTTGCCTCTCCACCCAGACAAAGTTATGGGGACTATCCACATTGCACATTCAACATCACATAACATCCCAGCACAAGCTACAGAAATTGTTCATATGGAAATGTGACATTAGGATAGCATTAGTAACTGGATCCGTGTGAAATAAACAGTTTTAAGATGACATGCAGCATTGCACCTGCAGTCTAATGTGCCTTTTATTTTCCTGTTGTCTGCTCTAATATATATAGAATTGCTGAAAGAAAGAAAGAAAGAAAGAAAGAAAGAAAGAAAGAAAGAAAGAAAGAAAGAAAGAAAGAAAGTCGGGCCATCCATCCCTATGGCATTTGAAATTCAGTTACAGAAAATCTCTGCAATACTGAATTCCTCCAAAGTTCTGTCCCCAGTGGGAATGAATTGCTCCTTAACCCTTAAAAGTTACACTCTGGCAATTAATCCAATGGGGCAAAGAGCTAAGTATGTGCCAACTAGATAGAAACTTTGGTCTTTCATTCAGTTCAGATTCACAAGCAAAAAAAAATGGATTTGAAATTGTTTAAGGGAACAGATCCCCAGCTGGTGTAAATCAGCAGTAGCTCCAGTACAGTTAATGAGGCCTGATTCCCAACTGGTGAAAACTGACATAGCTTCATGGTCATCTTAGGGCCAGATCCCCAACTAATCTAAAACTAAGTAGCTCCATTGAAATCAAAGAGTCACATCTCCACTTGGTGTGAAGAGACCTAACTACTCGGAACTCAAAGGAACTGTATCAATTTGCACCATTTTAGGAGATTGCACTGAGCTTTTACTGTGTGTCTCTGGATACCTCTTAGTGACCAACATCAAACACCCAGAGCAGTCTGAGCTGTCGATTCCTCTGGAGGCTGCATCCCAAGAGCTGCTGATGAAATTCAGGAGAAAAAAAAATCTCTACTCCGCCAAAGCTGTTTATGTGGCATTAATGAAGGAACAGGCTATTCCAGGCCAGCTGGGGATCTGGTCCCACTAGGCTCTGAGCTATTGTAGGTCTCATGTCTGTATTACCAATATATATTCTATTCTGCAATCCCCTTGGGCTGAGTCCCTTGGGATGCCACATGGGACTCAGCCCTGCCTTGTTTTTAACCAAGGGTCCTTTCAGGGATGCTGCCATTGTGTGAGATTCAGGCTGGGTGCTCTTCCCCCTCTGTGGGGTTAGGGTCAGCTAGGGAAGGTTGTCAAGGTGGATTGTTCCTGAAGTAAGATCAGAGCTGGGCTCACTGCCCTGGAGACCAGATTCAGCTATTTAGCTCCAGGCAAGGTACATCCTGGGCTATGACTGTGTCTGAATCCCGCACAAGCCAGGATCAATTTCATAGCTGGGAGGGGTTTTCAGTCCCCAATCCCATTTAGTCCTTCACCTTTCAGCCAAGCCTGCCCAAAAAGGGGAGCACCCATCTGTGGAGTGGGTCCCTGTCTGCTAGGAACTGCAGAGAGACCCAGCAACTCAGGAAATATTGTGAAGGGACTGGGAGACAGCAGCTTGATAACACAGTGATGAGGCATTACTTATAGGTGCACAGACAGACAATGACTGAAGAATCCTGACAGTGGACTGTCCAATGCTTCAGAGGCTGGGAAACATTCCTCAAAGACCAACACAGTAAGTCTGATATTTCAGTTAAATATGTTTGGGTGCTAATATACTGGAGCAATGTAATACTAGAACTATGAGTTAAAATTGGAACTCTTTGAAACTTTTACTATCATTCAAGCAAACATCTAGAGCTGCTCATTTTTTTCCAGCATAAACATTTCTATTTTCATTGAAATTCTAGAAACCAAACCATTTTTTGGTGTTGTGAATCGAGAACCAAACTATTGCTGTTAAAAAATGCTGAAAACTTAAAAATTTTCACTGGTTTTTTTTTGAAAAAAAAAAAAAGATTTTTCCAATACTTACGTTGATTTTAAGGATCGCACAAACCTATCATAAAAATGTGTTCAATTTAAAGCCCACTTTTCCTTTGAAATAATTTAAACAGAAAATATCTGAATTCCCCAGATTGAAAACTAATATTTAAGCCAGTGGGCCAGCATTGATATTGTCCAATAATACCCTCTATTCCAATCACATTTATTGCTGTTTGAAAGAGATTTGTGCAGGATGGTAAAACTGAGAAAGTGGCAATGTTAGTATCCTCAGACTATGTTTTATACATGCAGTCACCTTTAAACTGAGGCACAGAGAATTGAAGCCCCCAGCCAAAGCCTGTCTCCGCTAAATTACATAGAAGAGGACAATGTGGCCAGACCCCAGATCTCCTGTTCTAGCACCGTATCCTCTGTCTCACACTGATGCCTGCTAAACAGAAATACTCTGGTGGAGAGCACACAAACATAGTAAGACACAGCTTATGTCCCATAGATTTTACAACTGAAGTACACAGAACAGAGAAAGGGAGGGAAAGGAGATAGAGGTTTAAGGAGGGTAGATAACTGGCCCAAGGTAACACAGCAGGTCCATGGCAGAACCAAGAATAGAAACCAAGTCTCCTGATGGCCACTGAATGGCCAAGGCCAGATATACAGTCACAGAGGGAAATTACACAACACAGATGTAGCTGAGCGATGCTATTAGCCCCTCATCACACAGAGATGGAAATGCAGCTTGGATTTGGTGCCACAGATCAGTTTTGGAAACAGGCAAGAGGCCGACTGTGTGGTGTTGCAGTGGAATTCTTACAACTGAGCTGTCATTGGGGATGCTTTCTGAGTCCATAGGTTTTTAAGGCCCTGCTTGAGAAAGCCCTAGCTGGGATGCTTTAGTTGGGGATTGGTCCTGCTTTGAGCAGGGGGTTGGACTAGATGACCTCCTGAAGTCTCTTCCAACCATAATATTCTAAGATTCTATTATTCCATGTTATATTTCCTCAGAAACTGGAAATCAGGCAGCATTAGCTTTTTAATACGTTACCTCCACATCCAAGTTTGCATATTTCCCCAATGGTGGAAATATCTTGGCAAGATCATTGGGGTTGGATGTGCTTTGCTCCATCCTTCACTCAGCATTTTATCAAGCCACATCCTGAGCCAGATCTTCGGATGGTGTAAACTGATACAGTTCCATTGACATTAAGGGGCCCATGCCAATTTGCACATGTGTGATAACTCACCACTCCTAGTGACAAGTGCTGTGCTTCGTTGACACTCATATCATGAGATATTGCAGCGTGGAATCAGTGCTACTTCCTCTGTCACTATAATCCCCACCACTGTCTTTGTCCTTCTCTCCACAACCATCACACAAAGAACTGAGAAAGAAAATGTCCAACCAAACCATGGTGACCGAGTTCCTTCTCTTGGGATACTCTGACATTCAGGAACTGCAGATTTTGCACTTTGTGATGTTTATAGTGATTTACCTGGCAGGCCTGATGGGGAATCTTCTCATCATCACAGCCATAGCCCTCGACCACCATCTTCACACACCCATGTACTTCTTCCTGATGAATCTGTCAATTATAGACCTCGGCTCCATCTCTGTCACCATCCCCAAATCCATGGTCAATTCCATCATGAACAACAGATCGATTTCTTATCCTGGATGTGTCACCCAAGTGTTTGTAGTCTTCACTTCAACTGATTTTGCCTTACTCACCGTCATGGCGTATGACGGACACGTCGCCATCTGCCAACCACTGCACTATGAGAGAGTGATCAACAGGCAAGCTTGTGTCCAAATGGCAGCCAGTGCCTGGATTACTGGTAGTGTCTACTCTGCACTGCATACCAGGAACACCTTCAAGTTACCCTTCTGTCAGTCCAATGTCATCAACCAGTTCTTCTGTGAAATCCCCCAGGTACTCAAGATCACTTGCTCTGACTCATACCTCAGTGAAGTTGGACTTCTTGCCTTTAGTGTGTTTTTAAGTTTAAACTGCTTTGTTTTTATAATGGTGTCTTATGTTCAGATCTTCAAAGCAGTGCTTAGAATCCCCTCTGAGCAGGGCCGGTGTAAAGCCTTCTCCACCTGCCTCCCCCACCTGATTGTGGTCTCTTTGTTTCTTTGCACTGCCTTCTTTGAGTACCTGAAACCCACCTCCAGCTCAGCATCAGGTCTGGATCTCATGATGGGTGTTCTCTCTTCCCTGATGCCTCCAGTGATGAATCCGATCATCTACAGCATGAGGAACAAGGAGATCAAAGCTGCATTAAAGAAAATGATTGTGTGGAGGTTATTCACCAAGAATTAAAATGTCCTTCATTGGTACTTGATTGAGATTTCATTCTGAGCTTCTTTATGAATATAATCAACTGATGACAAAATTGTCTCCTTGAGAACATAGAGTGCAATCTCTTTATGAATTCATAAAATCCGGACTAACTCCAATGAAGTAAAATGAGTTAATTTAGAATTACACCACTGTAAGTAAGATCAGAATCTAAATATCGATCCATAAATGTACATACACACCTATCTATCTGCTTTATACTGCTAACATCAACTTGCTATCTGAGCATGTTGCACAGAATATCAATAGCCATAGCTAAGTCACTAGTGGACTTCATGAACTTTGATGTGTCTGGGAATGTTCCCATGAGTGGCCTAGAGGGGGAACGGTTTTCAGGCACTCAGAGGTGAACGTGAGGCTCAATGTTGAGCACTGCCACTCTCCGGGATGATGTTTCTGGTGGTTTTCTTTGCCCAAGATAAAGAGAGGGCTCATTTGTAAACTCTGAGGCTGGGTACATTCCCACTTTACAAGGTGCTCAGTTGGAATTTTCAAAGGGGCCTCATTTTCAAATGTGCCCAGCTACCATTGACTGTCAGATATCCATGAAACAGAATAGCCTTTTGTCCTGTATCAATGTGAGACCAGATTCTTGTTGTCATCTTAAATCAGATGGTCCTTATCTCACTGAGATGGGAGCAAACCTACATTTTGGAAACCTCATTGTTCATAGGTGTTTGATCCAGAGGTTTGTGTTTGGCTCATTTTAAAGAGATGGGCCTTTCAAAACTCATATCTGGACATAGCTGCAGTTTGGAAACCTCTTGATATCTGGAGGGGCTCAGCAAAAGTGTTTTTGACCTTTCTCTAATCTTTTTGGTTGAAATTGCAAAGCCACTTAGGGAATTTGGATACTCAGTTATGAATGAAATTAATGGGAACTGGCATCCCAATTGCGAAGGAAGCTTTGAAAATCTCAGCAGTTGTGATCTAAATAGCATTGATGACCTGGGCAGTGGCCCGGCATCCTCACTCCATGCCAGCCCCTGTCAATGGTGATCTCTCTCTATTCTACTCAGCAGGGTGGTGTCAAAAGCCATGGACTCACCAAGGTCCCAGAAACCTAACTGTTGACAAAGGCCAGAGAGAACATCTGAGCAACTCCCCCAACAACCAAAACGTAGTGGTGCAGTAGCACGCAGTTAGCCAAATCCAGTCCTTGTATAAAAGGACTCATCATCACCTGGAGTTAATGTTGCCAGGCCAGATTACCTGAGATATGAATTTGCGCTGCTCTGCACAAGACCAACAACTGCAAGTCTGTAGTCACCTCTAAAACACACAGGTGGTGGAATGCCATAGAATCCAGGGACAGCACTATCTGCATTATTTATTTATAGAGAAGGATAAGAAAGCACATACTCCAAAGTGTAGGCCTCTGTACAACATCTTGTGTTGTCTGATCTATTGATAAGGTATTGATCAGCCAAATTATTTAGTGTTCCCATTTAAAACTTGAATTAGTTTCTTATTCCAAGATCAGGCCCAGTATTATCAGAGTTACTGTTTATTTGAGAGCCCTACAACTATGTAGCCTTGTCTTCTGTTGTCTGATCTATTGATTAGGTATTGATCATTCTAATTATTTAGGTTCCCAATTAAAACTCCAAAATATGGTATATTTTTGTCCAAGTTCAGGTCGGGTATTATCAGTATTACTGTTTAGTTGGGAGCCCCATTGTGCACGTCAGTGACAATAACACCTACACGCTGGGAAGACATTTTGGGATTGCAAAATTTTTATTATCACTCTGATTTGTCTTGAAAGTAAAACAATCCACAAATGTAAGGAGAAATAATACAACCCTGTAATAATGTCCAGCACCATTACCTAGGGTATACTCACTGTACACTTTGAGAGCTCTGGAAGGGTTGAGACAGATCCTAGTTTGACTCTAGAATGCCGACTGAGAATTCCAATGAGCCTACCCATGCCAAGAATGTATAGGCCTTGCTGTTCATCATGCATATATCCTCTTTTATCATATCTTAACTGCCTCACCCTCATAGTATTGGGGTATTTTCATCGTACAGGTTAGTAGATTGTTAGGAGCGTCAGTGATGATAATGTACTATTCAGGCCTGTATATTTGACTGAGATAGAAGTTTGGGTCTTGTTTGCCCATTTGATAATTTTATATCCTTACTAACATGTGCGAACAAAGAACAAAGACACGGTGTGTTACATCTGCCCACAAGCAGATGGGGTGAAAAGAGATAAGAGATACAGCTAATGTGTTGTTGGGCATAGTAGGAGTTTAATATACAAGTGTACACTTGAAGGATAGTCCTCCCTGAACTCCTCTCCAGAGATCAGGTCAAGCAACCAGTCGTAAGTGGTCAGGGGGGTTGGGCGGAAGGTATAAGAAACACTAAAACCAAAGAAATGCCTCTCCCTGACGGAAGCACAACCTCACTCCTTACCCCTCCCATGGGATACAAAAGAGGTGGTAATGAAGCCCCCAGACTCACAACCCTGCAAAATGGAACATAACCATAAATTGTAAGGGGTGTGACCAGGGGTGTGCACTGCAGGAGTAATTATGCCTGCTAAGTGAGGTGAGGCGGTCACACGGAAGGCTCTGTGGCATGTATAGCTATGGATATGTTTGCTTGATTAACCCCAATAAACATCACATTGCCTGCCCTTCGGACTTCCAATTTTCTGCTTTCTGTCTGCATGAAAGAACCAGGGCAGGGTGAAGGGAAAACCCCCTAACATCTTGGTGCCGTGATTTGGATGTATCACACTGGACAGGTGAGTAGCAGCAAAGTAAGTCCCTCTCACCAATTGTCCATGCAGCTGCTTGGCAGGGGTATGGAGGGCTCTCATGATGGTACTTGTAGGTTCTTGCAAGCCAGGGGAACGGACTTTTTAAATAAATGGATACGGAAGAATCAGGGCTCATACCAGATATGGGGGTCAACCTGGGATGAGATTGAAAAGGAGATGTGGTAGATTTTGGGGGACCCCAAGGGAAAGGAATACTGGAAAAAAGGAATGGTGTTACACGGTCTGTGTGCTGGGGTGGCATACTTGGTAAGCTGATCTCCTCCAACATATGAAAGCTTTGTAGAGGATAGTGGACCAACAATGGATTTTAATGGAAAAATCTGTACTAGCAGTGGAGGTAGCGGATTTAAAGACATGGGACGCTGCAAGGGCAGAGGAGTCCTGTGAGGCAATTCAGCGGGAGAGGGATGAATGGGTGGGGATGGTGGCAGATTTAGAAGATGAGCTGTATCAGTGTAAGCATAGGAATAACTGAACCGTCACCACCATCGATGGCAGAAAAGTAGCACCCCCTCCCCCCTGAGTATATTGTACCCAGGAATGCCAGTGGATGTTATAAGTTGGCAATCCATAGTCAGAATCCTCTACTCCATAGGAGCTCCAGGAGGTGGGAATAGTAGTCCCAGATGGGGGTTGGGGACAGGACCAGGCTCCTCAAATAGTAGTCCAGGCAGAGATTCATCCCTTGTCCCAAAAGGACCGGGATGCATTGCTGCATCATCTGGGGAAGGTGCCCCTGGATGATTGGGATCAGTTTGTGCTGCAGCTTGTGGATGTTGTTAGAGAGATGGAGGGTTTAGCTCATGAGGACCAGGTGGCCATATGGTACAGCCTGTTGGAACAAGGCACATTGGGCATTGATGTGGCAGGATTGGGGAATATGTTTCTGATCCCAGGGCAGGTGGTGAAACAGTTGTTCAGGGTGTGCTCTTGTACTGCAGGGATGAATAAGATGAGGAGAATACCTGGGGAAATAAAGGTGGGATATAACTAATCACAAACAGGCATGGGTACGGTGCTGGGTGGATACCCTGGACGACCCATGGGTGATACCCAAGGTGGGGGTGCCGGGACTTGGAGTTGCTGGAGAAATGTTTGGAGATGAGTGATCCGCAGTTTGTGGGACATTTATGACTGGAGCATCCTGAGCTGGTTCCTAACCAGCTGCCTCAATTTTTGAAGCAGGTGGATGTGTTGAGGCAAATGCATCAGGGAGGAGAGCTAATCCATTTTATCACCCCAGGGGTTTAATACTGGGTGGAAAGTAGTGGGTCGGCTCAGAGGGGAGGGTCTATGGGAAGGGGCTGTGGTTTTGGGGAGGGGGTAGTCAGGGATAAGCAGACAGCAGTAGAACAGCAGATTCAGAGACTTCAGCTAAACTGGCTACCCAGGATCTTACCAGATCGAAAGGCAAGTGGCCACGTAGACCAGGAGATTGGGATTTCCTGCAGTGTAAGGCACACAATTTTGCTAGGAGATAGTAGTGTGATCCCTGTCGGGACCTCTGCTTCCCCCCCCCCCCAAATTATAGTGCAGGTGCAATGACGGACATTTTAATTCTTGGTAAATAACCTCCACACAATAGTTTCTTCAATGCAGCTTTGATCTCCTTGTTCCTCATGCTGTAGATGATCGGATTCATCACTGGAGACACCATGGAATGGAGAACACCCACCATGAGATCCAGACCTGATGCTAAGCCGGAGGTGGGTTTCAGGTAGGCAAAAGATTCAGTGCAAACTAACAGAGAGACTACAGTGAGGTGAGGAAGGAGGTGGAGAAGGCTTTATTCTGACCCGGCTCAGAGGGGATTCTAAGCACTGTTTTGAAGATCTGAACATAAGACACAATTCTAAAAACAAACCAGTTTAAACCTAAAAACGCATCTAAGGCAAGAGCCCCAACTTCACTGAGGTCTGAGTCAGAGCAAGTGAGCTTGAGTAGCTGTGGGATTTCACAGAAGAACTGGTTGATGACATTGGAGTGGCAGAAGTGTAACCTGAAGGTGCTCCCAGTGTACAGTGCAGAGTAGACGATACTAGGCACTGGCTGCCATTTGGACACAAGCTCTGCTGTTCATCACTCTCTCATAGAGCAGTAGTTAGCAGATAGTGACATATCGGTCGTATGCCATGACGGTGAGTAAGGCAAGATCAGTCACAGAAAAAAACTAAGAAGAGAAAGACCTGGGTGACACATCCAGGATACGAAATTGACCTGATGTTAATGAAGGAATTGACGATGGATTTGGTTATAGTGACCAAGATGGAGCCAAGGTCTAGGATGGCTAGATTCACCTGGAAGAAGTACATGGGGGTATGAAGATGGTTGTTGAGGGCTACAACCATGATGATGAGGAGATCTAGGTTCTAATCCCATTCACCTCCTCTGTGTCCTTGGGAAGGGATAAGAGACACAAGCTTTGGCTGGGGGCATCAATTCACTGTTCTCCATTTAAGGCACTAGTATGTTTAATTCCTATGCTGTTGGCTGCCAACTTTGCTGATTACTCAGTTTTATGAATCACCAAGTATCCCTTTGAAACAGAAATAAACACCATTGCAGTACAGTGAGTAAATTCAAATTTTACTATTATTGGACAGTATCAATGTTCCCACCCTGGCTTACATCTAAATCTGGGGTATTCAAACATTTTATGTTTAGATTATTTCAAAGGAAAACTCATGTATGGGAAAACTCAAAATATTTTGTTCTTTATTTAGGTGAAAATGTTTCAGTTTCTAGCAGTTTACCTGAAATTGTCTTTTTCTCAAAGAACGAAAAGAAAAGAAAAAACAATTGGTTTTTACAATAAAAAGTCAACGGTTTGCTGCTGGGGAAAAATTATTAAAAAAACCTCTGAGCAGCTCCAAATGTTTGATTACATTATATAAAAAGCCTTGAAGAGTTCCAATTGTAACTCCTAGTTCTATTATGAAATGTGCCCTGCATATAAATACCTAAACATGTGTGATTGAAATAACAAATGTACTGCACCAATCTTTGTGGAATGTTTCCCGGCCCATGATGCATGGGACACTTCACAGCCAGGATCTTTTAGTCATTGCCTGTCTGTATAAATAATGCCCCAATCGGTGTGTTATCCAGCAGCTGTTTCCCTCTCGCTTTACCATGTTTCCAAAGTTGCTGGGTCTTGTGCAGTTCCTAGCAGGCAGGGACCCACTCCACAGATGGGTTTCCCTGCTCCCCATCTCAGGCTGGCTTGGCTGAGAGGTGAAGGACTAAATAGCATGGGGGCAGAAAGCCCCTCCCAGCACTAAAACTGATCCTGGCTTGTTTAGGCTGTAAACATGGTCACAGCCCAGGATGTCCCTGTTCTGGGGCTAAATAGCTGAATCCAGTCTGCAGGGCTGTGAGATGAGCTCTGATCTCATCTCAGGAGCGAACCACCCTGACAAGCTGATCCTAACCCCCAGGAGGGGGAACAGCACCTGCCCTGGATCTCACAGTATTGGTTTTGATGAATCTCCTAATTTGATTTCTTTTAGAAGGTTCAAATTTCTTAAAATGTCCAGTTTAGACATTTTTAAATTTGAAAAAAAAATCATTTGGAAATTTCAGTTAATTCATTCTAAAGAAAAGGTGAAAAAAAATAAAGGGTCAAAATCAAAATGAAACTTTACCCTGCAGCCTGGGGCACAGGTCGCCTGCTCGGATCACCTGGATGTGCCCCAGCTGATCTGTTCCCTGTCTTTGCTAGGGACTAGGACACAGGTGAGACTTCAGTCTGCCCAGGTCTAGGCCTGTGGCTCACAACAGTGCAATCTGCTTAGGACTGAAATGTTTTAGTTTAATTGAAGTCATTGGGCTCAACATACGGGTAACTGGGTGAGATTCAATGGCCTATGATAAAGAGAAGTTCTGACTAGTTGCTTGTGTAACCTTTGGGTGGGCTAGAGTTCATTTTCCATCTACAGTGCCTTAAAAAAAAAACTCTCAGAGAAAGCAGCTGGAGACCCAGAGTCAGGGCCGGCTCTAACTTTTTTGCCACCCCAAGCAAAAAAAAAGAGCGCCGCCCCACCGTAACACCCCCCCATGAGCGCCGCGCCACCCTGCCGAAACACCCCCACCGAGCGCCACCCCGCCCCACCGAAACACCCCCCTGAGCGCCACACCACTTCCCGCAGCCCCCATTGGCCAGGAGCGGCGAACCATGGCCAGTGGGAGCCGTGATCGGCCGAACCCGTGGACGCGGCAAGTAAACAAACCGGCCAGGCCTGCACGGGTGCTTACCCTGGCGAGCCGTGTGCCAAAGGTTGCCGACCCCTGGTCTATAACCTGCCTCCAGGAAGTGAATCACAAGGGCCATATATTTGTCACGTCGTTGTAAGACTTTCCAGTCAATAGGAACTGACTCTGGAGTACTAAGTCTTCCTGGCCCAAAACTTGCTCTGATCTGAATGTCTACCAGTCAGCTGCTGATGTATTAAACTGGGGTTAGGAGAATTCTGACATTCATTTTGAAAATGTCCTATTTTCCCACAGTTAAAACATAACAGATTTCTTCGGTTAAATCTTGGTCTTACTTGTTTATTTAATTCTTTGGGTCTTTGAGGAGTAAATTGTGTATCTGAAATGGACGTTTTAATAAGGATTTGTGAAAACAACCATGAAAAATTGATCTTGTATATAAGAGTGTAATTCAGTATCTTTTACCACACCAGCCTCCAAAATGTCTTGGGCTAATGTGTGTAGTCTAGTCAGGTACGCAGAAGGTGGTTCGCTAATGTGTTGGTGAGTCTCAGAAAATTGAGCCTTGAGCTCAGATGCGTTTATGACACTTCCATATGCCTTCTCTAAAATATCAAAGCATTCTACTGTGGATGCCTTGCTACCAGCTCCTAAGGCCACCTTCAATGCTGGGGGTAATAAACTTTCAATAATCTTCCTTCTTTTGCCTTTGTCAGAAATCTCACTGTCTTCCATCGTCTCTTTGACTTTTGCTTGCCAAGTAGGATAATCTACTTCTCCATTTGGTCTGGGTGAATTACCCAAAAATCATTTCAGTTTAAGTTTCACCTCAGTCACAGTTTCATTGGCAGATTTCAGCACTCTCACCAACAAAAGATGTTACATGTCATGAGGGAGACTCAGAGCAGGAGTAGAGGCTTCTACTGGACCTTGGTCTATAACTGGTTTAGCATATGTTAGTCTGTCTATCACCCACAGGTGTAACCACAGGCTGTGTCTCCATCTTGAAGCCTCTGTCAGAATACACAGAATATCCCTGATTCCTGTCCTGAGGTACTCTGGGCACAGAACCAGTGAATATAAATGAGAAAACCTCAAAATGAATAGGAGTAACATCCCATTTCTGCCCTAGATTCTGCAACACACTTTTCCTTCCTATGTGTATCACAGAAACAGAGTATAAAAATATTGCTCAGGCATTCAGGAGTGAAATCAGGAAGGCCAAATCACACTTGGAGTTGCAGCTTGCAAGAGATGTTAAGACTAACAAGAAGGGTTTCTTCAGGTATGTTAGCAACAAGAAGAAAGTCAAGGAAAGTGTGGGCCCCTTACTGAATGAGGGAGGCAACCTAGTGACAGAGGATGTAGAAAAAGCTAATGTAGTCAATGTTTTATTTTGCCTCTGTCTTCACAAACAAGGTCAGCTCCCAGACACCTGCACTGGGTAGCACGGCATGGAGAGGAGGTGACCAGCCCTCTGTGGAGAAAGAAGTGGTTCAGAACTATTCAGAAAAGCTGGATGAGCACAAGTCCATGGGGCCGGAGGTGCTGCATCCGAGGGTGATAAAGGTGTTGGTGGATGTGATTACAGAGCCATTGGCCATTATTTTTGAAAACTCATGGCAATCGGGGGAGGTTAGCCTCACCTCAGTCCCTGGAAAAGTCATGGAGCAGGTCCTCAAGGAATCAATTCTGAAGCACTTAGAGGAAAGGAAAGTGATCAGGAACAGTCAGCATGGATTCACCAAGGGCAAGTCATGCCTGACTAACCTAATTGCCTTCTATGAGGAGATAACTGGGTCTGTGGATGAGGGGAAAGCAGTGGATGCGTTATTCCTTGACTTTAGCAAAGCTTTTGATACGGTCTCCCGCAGTATTCTTGCCGGCAAGTTAAAGAAGTATGGGCTGGATGAATGGACTATAAGGTGGATAGAAAGCTGGCTAGATCGTCAGGATCAACGGGTAGTGATCAATGGCTCCATGTCTAGTTGGCAGCCGGTATCAAGCGGAGTGCCCCTGGGGTTGGTCCTGGGGCCGGTTTTGTTCAATATCTTCATTAATGATCTGGAGGATGGCGTGGACTGCACCCTCATCAAGTTTGCAGATGACACTAAACTGGGATGAATGGTAGATACACTGGAGGGTAGGGACAGGATACAGAGGGACCTAGACAAATTAGAGGATTGGGCCAAAAGAAATTTGATGAGGTTCAACAAGGACAAGTGCAGATTCTTGCACTTAGGATGGAAGAATCCTATGCACTGCTACAGACTAGGGACCGAATGGCTAGGCAGCAGTTCTGCAGAAAAGGACCTAGGAGTTACAGTGGATGAGAAGCTGGATATGAGTCAACAGTGTGCCCTTGTTGCCAAGAAGGCTAATGGCATTTTGTGCTGTATAAGTAGGAGCATTGCCAGCAGATCGAGGGACGTGATCATTCCCCTCTATTCGACATTGGTGAGGCCTCATCTGGAGTACTGTGTCCAGTTTTGGGCCCCACACTACAAGAAGGATGTGGAAAAATTAGAAAGAGTCTAGCGGAGGGCAACAAAAATGATTAGGGGGCTGGAGCACATGACTTATGAGGTGAGGCTGAGGGAACTGGGATTGTTTAGTCTGCAGAAGAGAAGAATGAGGGGGCATTTGATAGCTGCTTTCAACTACCTGAAAGGGGGTTCCAAAGAGGATGGATCTAGACGGTTCTCAGTGGTACCAGATGACAGAACAAGGAGTAATGGTCCCAAGTTGAGGGGGGGAGGTTTAGTTTGGATATTAGGAAAAACTTTTTCACTTGGAGGGTGGTGAGGCACTGGAATGGGTTACCTGGGGGGGAGGGTGGAATCTCCTTCCTTAGAGATTTTTAAGGTCATGCTTGACAAAGCCCTGGTTGGGAAGATTCAGTTGGGGATTTGTCCTGCTTTGAGCAGGGGGTTGGACTAGAGGACCTCCTGAGGTCGCTTATTCTATGATATTCTATGATTCACAGAGGAGCATATATTTTTTTCTCCCTTCACCCACCTCATATTTGTCACATGAACAAAGATTCTAATAGCACTCTTAATTTCTGCTGTACTATCATCAGGGGACACATCAGTGACCAAAATAGTCCTATAGGGTTCTAACTCTAACTGTGTACAAGTTTGCATTATCTTAATAATATTAATACAGTGCACAAATTCAATAATATTCTGTAACACCAAATTATTTTATAACTAACTGCAATATTCCTCAGAGGAATTCAGAGGTGAGCTCTGAGAAATCCTCAAGTCCCTGTTTTGGTGCCAATTTGTAACCTTTGGGTAGACTAGAGTTCACTTCATTTCCCATCTCCAGTGCCTTAAAAAAACAACAACATCCCAACTCTCATAGAAAATAGGTGGAGACCCAGAGTTCAGTCTCTAAGGATTTTCAGCAAGGATTGCACAGGGTCAACCTCCCCACATTCAAGTCCCAAAAGGAACTAATGAAATGAATTTAATTAAAATACTTTATAAAATCTTATGAGAAAGAAACAAATAATAATATATTTTTACAGCGTGACATGGCTATTTGATAACCCACATACATTACCTTCACAGTTATACATAAACATAAATAAAGAAAACCATTAAAATCTGAACAGTTCAGTCCTCACAAAAATACAGTGAGAAAAAACTGAAAGTTCCCTAAAGTTTTGGTTTTGTTCACCTAAGTCTCAGTTAGAGTCTTTGATCACCAAATCTATACAGTCTGCTGAGTCTAAAACAACATCTCTCCTCCACTAGCTTGAAGGAATCCTCAGTTGGAATCCATGCAGACTCTTCCTCTGCTGAAATCACTGCTAGCCAGTCAGCTGACTGATTAACCAACCACTCAGTTACATTTATAGATTTAAATAAAACACTGTTACAAGAAAATAGAAAACTGAGAATAGCAAAATAGAAATAACTCTTTCCACATTACTACATTTAAAGAAACGTTGGTGAATCATAGAATATCAGGGTTGGAAGGGACCTCGGGAGGTCACCTAGTCCAATCCCCTTCTCAAAGCTGGACCAACCCCAACTAAATCATCCCAACTTTGATCCACCAAAACCTAGTAGACTGGAATTCACATGCCACCAACTTCTCAGCTGACAGTTTTCAATGTGTCTCAAGGGATATTTGGGATTTTGATAGCAGCCTTAACTACCTGAAGGGGGTTTCCAAAGAGGATGAAGCTAGGCTGTTCTAAGTGGTGGCAAATGACAGAACAAGGAGCAATAGTTACCATTGCCCAGGCTTCCCTGTTAGAGGATAAACAATATCACTAACCTGCTGCAAAATGCTTCAGAGTTAGGGACAACAGCCTGCTTTCTGCTCCTCGGCTCAGCTTCTCCCAACTCACACAGGGCACATGGCCTTCTCTAAAGCAGCTTCCCTGACTGCTTGCTCTCATGGAGTCTGACCCCAGCAACACGAAACATATGGGAGCATACAGAAAATTACCACACCCAATTCCAGAAGCTTCTGGATATGGAGTGCTTAATCTGCCTAGCAATAATGACCCAGATACAACTCACTCCTACCTCCCCACAACGGGTCTCTTAAAGAGATATCTCCCTATTAGGCACATGGATTACACTTGCATCGTCCCTTCTAGCCTAAAATTCTATCCATATATATAATTTGTTTGAAAAATAATGCTATTTTGACTTTTTGTCCTGACATGTGATGGCGTCATTAGGCCTATATATGAACCAGAGTTCTTCCATGTTTAAACTCTGTTCTTCCATGTTTAACTTTAAGTGGCCTCA
>NW_020664470.1:312201-405367 GCF_002925995.2 Terrapene triunguis | reverse complement strand
TCTGGTTTTATAGATGGCCAGTTTCGCTAAGGCCAGAAGGAGGTTGACCAGGAGGTCCCGCGACTTTGTGGGGCGACGGATAGGGAGTGCATAAATAAAAAGGTGTGGAGAAAAGTGCAACCAAAATCTTAACAAAATATCTGTGAGGAGCCGGAATAGGGGCTGCAGCCTGGCGCACTCCAGGTAAACATGCGCCAGGGTCTCCCTCACGCCGCAAAAGGGGCAGGTGTCTGGGATAGGGGTAAACCACGCCAAGTACACGCCCGTGCTCACGGCTCCATGAAGGAGCCGCCAACTGATGTCCCCGGTGGGCTTCGGGATCAGAGCAGAATAAAGGCTGGCCCACCGGGGCTCCTCACCCTCCAGAGGTGGCAGAAGGTAACGCCACTTTGTATCGGGGCGGGACGCGAGGGTGAGGACATGAAGAACATGGAGCACGAGCATGTATAGATGTTTCCTTGGCGCGGTCCGGAACAGAACCGGCTGCAAATGGTGCAGCCGGCTCATGGCGAATGGACGGGGAGGGGGCTGGTTGGGTCCACGGGGCAGGGGCCCGATGAAAAAGTCTGGAGGGCTCGGAGTGGAGGGTGGGCGGGGCGTGCCCTCTCGCAGGACCCGGTCGAGATAGTCCCGAGCAGCGGGCAGCAAAGCGGCCCTCACCTCCTGAAGTACGCGCCGGGGAGTACGAGGTCTGGAGAGCCCCATGCGCTGAGCGAGCATCAGGGGATCCAGCCAGTCTCCTCGGTCGTAGTCCAGGAGGTCTCCGACTTTGGTGACCTCTGCTAGGACCAACCTCTGGCGCACCATGGGGGACTCCGCCACCTGCACACGAAGCTGGGGGTTGTGTAGCAGGGGCTCCGCGAGGAGATCTGCCCCCACGGTGGCCGCCACGGACCTGGTCACTGAAAACAGTTTCCAGGTCCGGAGGAGGTCCTGGTAGAAGACCGGCAGCTCGGAGAGGCCTCGCGGAAGACCTCTCGGATGGAGACAAAGGAGCTGCCGGTCATATCGGAGCCCTCGGAAGCGGCGCAGGAAGGCGTGCGCCAATATGCTCCATGCCGGACTACCTGCACCATAAAGGAGCCTCTGCAGGGCCTGGAGGCGGAAGACGTGGACCTGAGCGTGCAGACACTTCAGGCCCTGCCCTCCCTCCTCCAGGGGTAGATGGAGAACCCCCGCAGAGACCCAGTGCAGTCCTGACCAAAAGAACTCCAGAATCAATGTCCGGAGGGTGGTCAGGAAGCCCGGGGCCGGGACCAGGGTGTTGAGCCGGTACCAGAGCATGGACAGGACTAGTTGATTGAGCACCAGTGCTCTCCCTCGAAGGGAGAGACACCGGAGCAGTCCTGTCCATTTCCGGAGCCGCTCCGACACCCTGCCCTCTAAACCTAGCCAGTTCTCCAGCGGAGGCGGATGCGTGGCAGAAAGGTAAACGCCGAGATAGAGCAGCGGACCCGCGCTCCACCGGATGGCCTGAAGCGCGGGTGGGAGGGAGCTCGCCTGCCACCTGTCCCTACCACCAGGCCAGAGCTCTTGACCCAGTTGACCCGGGCGGAGGAGGCCGCCGAATAGATGGTCTGGCAAGCCTCCACCCGCATCAAGTCGCCTGGGTCTTGGACCACAAGGAGCACATCGTCGGCGTACGCCGACAGGACCAGCCGCAGCTCCGGCTCCCGCAGCACCAACCCTGCCAACCTCCTACGGAGGAGACAGAGGAAGGGCTCGATCGCCAGGGCATACAGCTGGCCCGAGAGGGGGCACCCTTGACGTACTCCTCGCCCGAAGCTGACCGGTTCGGTCAGGGTCCAGTTGAGCCTGACCAAACACTCTGCGGAGGCATACAGCACCTGGAGAAAACCCACAAACTGGGGCCCGAAGCCAAACGCTCGCAGAGTGCCCAGGAGATACCCGTGGTCCACCCTGTCGAACGCCTTCTCCTGATCCAGGGACAGGAGGGCGAAAGACAGACCATCCCTACACCCGAGTTCCAAGAGGTCCCGGACCAGATACAAGTTGTCGAAGATGGTGCGGCCCGGGACGGTGTAGGTCTGGTCTGGGTGGATCACGTCCGCCAGCACGGACCCTAGCAGCAGCGAGATGGCCTTCGCTACGATTTTATAGTCCGTGCTGAGGAGCGAGATGGGACGCCAATTCCGTAAATCGCGGAGGTCCCCCTTCTTCGGCAATAAGGTGAGCACGGCTCGCCTGCACGAAAGAGAGAGGACCCCGCCCTGCAAGGACTCGGCCCAGACGGTGACAAGGTCTGGGCCGAGGACATCCCAAAACACGAGGTAGAACTTCACGGTCAGCCCGTCCATGCCCGGAGATTTATTGGTGGGCATGCGACGGAGGGCTTCCGAGAACTCGGCCAGAGTGTGAGGTAGCTCCAGCCGGTCTCGGTCGCCCGCGCTGACCGTCAGGAGTTCATCCCGTAGCATTCTGCAAGCGTTAGGATCGGTCGGATCCGGGGAGAAAAGGCCTGCGTAGAAGGCCCTGGCCCTCCCGCACATTTCCACTGGATCCGTGAGGGGGGTGCCGTTCTCTGCTAGAAGGCAGGTGACATGCTTCTTGGCCCCCTCTTTTTCTCCAGGGCGTAGAAGAAGCGGGAGCCGCGATCCATCTCCCGAAGGAGGCGGATGCGGGATCGAACAAAGGCACCTCGGGCCCGATGGTACTCGAGGGTCCGGAGCTCTTCCCGCTTCTCCCGGCACGCTCCGCAGAGGGATGGATCGCAGGGCTGGCGGCCAGACGCCTCTCCAGCTCTAAAACCTCCCGTTCCAACTGCCCTATCGTCGCATCCCTCCGTCGGCTGGCGCCCCGGGTGTAGTCACGGCAGTAGAGCCGGGCGCGCACCTTCCCCAGGTCCCACCACCACCGCGCCGAGGGAAAGGCACGCCGTTGCCCTCGCCAGGCCAGCCAGAACTCCCGGAAGGACGCCAGGAAGCCCACATCCTCCAACAAGCTATTATTAAAGTGCCAATAGGCCGGCCCCGGCCTCTCCGCGCAGAGAGAGGCTGTCACGGTGGCTAGATGGTGATCTGAAAAAGGGGCCGGCCGGACGCTGGAGGAGTGGGCCCGGGAAAGATGGAAGCGTGACATATAGATGCGGTCCAACCGGGAGTGGTACGACCGATGGACCTCCACCCGGACAAAAGTGAATGTAGAGACGTCATCCGGGTGGTGGTCGCGCCAGACGTCCACCAGGGAGTGATGTTGGACGATCTCCCGGAGGACATCCGCGGCGCCCTGGTGCTGCTCGGTCCCCGAGCGGTCCCGTTCCTCAAGGGTGGCATTAAAGTCCCCGCCCAGGACCAGGCACTCGTGAGGATCCAAGGTGCTGAGGAAGGCGGACACCTGCTGATAAAAACACAACCTCTCTGGGCCCAATGTCGGGGCGTAAACGTTGACGAGATTAACCACAAGCCCCTCCATGCGGACCCGGAGGTGCAGCAGGTGGCCCGGCACAGCCTCGGCGACCCCCAGCACCTCGGGCAGTAGGTCGTGGGAGAACATGGTCGCCACTCCAGCCGTACGAACTGTGAGGTGGCTAAAGTAGACCCTGTCCCCCCACTCCAGCCGCCAACTTGCTTCAGCGGCCGGATCCGTATGGGTCTCCTGCAGGAAAATCACAGAGTACCTCCCCTCCCGAAGGAAGGAGAGCACCTGGCTCCTGCGGAGACCCATCCTACAGCCCCGGGTGTTCAATGTTGTGAAGATGATCGGTGCCATGAGGAGGGCTGGGGGGGATCCTCGCCGGCAGAGACGCCCACGGCCTCTGTCGGGCCATGCAACAATCCGTGACCTACCCCGTAGGCGATTAAGGAGTCACGGAAGAGGCGGACCCGTTGGTAGGCCGCGGCGGCCTGCCTCCCGGTCCTCTTACCCTCCCCCATGAGGGCCCTCGCGGCCCGGAGGATCTGATGGAAATCCCCCCATCTCTGGAGTGCAAGCTGTACCTTGTTGCGGGAGCCACGGACGTCTTCAAGGAACTCCCGTAGCTCCTCTCTCAGCGTATGGGGGGGGTGGGGTTACCGATCTATGGCTATCCCCCAGCGGGGCCCCTGTCACAGTCCCGTGGCCCACCGAGATGGGCAAGCAGGGGGCAGACCCTCGACGTGGCGTCCGATGGGCTGGCGCCACGTGGCCCGCCTCAGACCCTGGCTCAATGGGGGGCGGCGGAGGGAAAATAGCAGCCCCCGGTGGGTCGGGGCAGGGAAAAACAAAGGCTGCTCCTTGGGGGTCATCCTCTCGGATATGGAAGGAGATGGCCTCAGGGGCGGCAATAGTATCACAGGAAGTGGAGGGGACAGGGACGGGGTCGGTGTCAGGGGCAGGGTCGGAGTCAGGAATAGGGGCAGGGGAAGGGGCGATAGAGGGATCGGGGGCCCCAGCAGTCAGGCCACTGGGTGGGGGGGGTGGCACCCCGCAAATGGGCTCAGGGATTTGCGGGGAGGGAGGTGGGCCCTCCGCGATGCCGGGCTCGTGCTCCAAGGCAGATGGTAAGGCCACGGCATCCGTAGGTGGAGAATCAACGATGGAGCCCCCACCCAGGAAGGAGGTCGGCTGCCCCTCAGCCATGAGGGAGTCCCCTGGCAACTCGGGTCCCGGCTGCATGGCACTGGTCGTCGCCTCAAGAGGCTCGGTGGCCGCTAGCGGGGTGCCATCTGTGGCCGGGTTGGTGGAAGAGTCCAGGGGCTCCCCGGGGACGGGAGTGGAAGCAGTGGGTAAGGGGATGGAACATGGGGAAAGGGGGGCTGAGGCGAGGTCGCTCAGATCGAGGCCCGCTGGTAGAGGGTCGTCCTCCCCCTGGGTAACCGGGGTCAGACCCAGGGCCTCGATCTCCTCATAAATGGAGGAGAGATCACCTTCCACCACCCCAGGGCTCTCCCCGCCTGCACCCGAAGTGACGCTCGCCTCGGTGCATTCAGGGGCTTCAGATTGTAAGGGGGCGAGAGGGGCTCCATCAGGGGCTTCCATAGGAAGGGACTCCGAAGGAGGGGCAGTGCCATCCTCCGATGCTGCCACGTCTTCCCCAGCCGGCAACGGTGGACAAAACCCACCCGGGGGCAAAGCGGAATGCTCAGCATCGGTGCCCCCCTTCCTGGTCTTCCGGGGGGCTACCGCATCAGATGGAAGGAGCGGAGCTCGAGCCTTCCGCTTGCCCCGCTTCCCCTGTACTAAGGACCAGCCCTCCATGGCATCATCCGGGGGATGACTAACAGGAGTCGGGTCAGGGAGCAAGGGCGAAGGCTTAGGGACTCGGGGAGGCAATGGTGGGGTAGCATGTAGGAGGGAGGATTCTCCCTGGGGCATGTCCTCTTCTATGCCCGGCGGTATCCCTACCTCACCCTCCTCCACAGGCCCCGCCACATTGCAGGTGGCAGAGGCGGGGCTTTCCCGCTCGTCTATGCACACTGGGGGAAGATACCTCTTGGGCCCGAGCGGGAGTGTTGGTGGGCCGGAAAGGAGGAGGGGCGGCTTCGGGCGCCGGGCAGCTAGGGGCGCCGGCGATGACGGGGCCGGCGCCCTGCTGGGGCTCGGGGGTCCCGGATGTCCCTCCGTGCCGGGCCAAGGGGCAGTCCCTCCGGACGTGTCCCATCGCCCGGCAGAGGTAGCACCGGGCCTCCCCCGTTAAATAATGCACCCGGTAGCGGGCCCCCTGGTAGGGGACCAAGAAGGACCCCTCGAGTGCCTCACCGTCACGTGCCGCCGGCGGCAGTTGTAACTGTACCTGCCGGCGGAACGAGAGGACATAACGGAGGGCGGGGTCTTTGCAGCCCAATGGGAGAGGGCTGACCACAGAGATCGGCCTCCCCAGGGTAGAGAGGGCAGGTAACAAGGCGGCGTTTGGAAGGAAGGGAGGGACAGAAGTCAGGACCAGTCGGGCGCCCAGGTCTTCTAGCAGTTCCAGGGGGACGTACACACCCCCCACCGCCAGGCCCTTCTCCACTGCCTCCTGGGCGGCAGCCTCCGATGCTAGGAAGAAGACGACCTTTCCGTACATCTTGGAGGCTGCCACAATGGCCGTGGGCCCCACCACCCTCGCCAACGCCCGCACATAGGTCTCCACGTGGGGCGAGGCGGGTACCAGGAGGCAACGGACGTCGTGCTTCCTGGTCAAGGTGGGGAAGGGGCCCCGGCCGCTATAGATGGTAGCAGAGGTGGTGGATGGGGGAGATGACGTAGCGGCAGGCGGTGGGGCCTCCGCCACCTGGGCGTATGCCCTGGGGGTCGGGGGAGGAACACCCACAGAGCTGGTGGAGGGAACAGCAGGGAGGGACGCCGTGGCCGATTGAAGGGCCGCGGCAGTGGGGGCATCCCCTGCCATGGAGGGTCTGGCTTTTTTAGCGGGGCCTTTACCCTTCTTTGTGCCCTGGCCCTTCCTGCCGGTTGGAGGGACTCCCCCAGAGTCAGAGGGGGCGAGGGACGTGGCAGCAGCGGAGGTCACCTCGTTACCCACCGCTGCCGGTGCTCCAGCAGGGGTGGTAGGAGGTGGCTCGGCAGCGGCGGTTGAGGTAGAGGCTAGGGGGGACGATGGTGGGGTGGGTGGAGGAGGGGCAGCAGGGTATGCCCGAGGGGTCTCACTCTCCTCGTCCCCTGCCATAATGAGGACGAGGGGAGAGCAAACACTGGAGGGGGGGTAGGGAAGGGGGAAGCAGGTCGACCACTCCTCCCCGCTAGGCTGTAGGCAGGGGAGGAGGGCACCAAAAAAAAAAAGGGGGGGGGGGGGGGGGGGGGGAGGAAGGGCTAGGGGTCAGTCACCGACTCAGGGAAGGTTTCCGGCTCCTCTTGTTGCACCAAGGAAGGGAGGATCTAACAGCATTGGGGGGGTGCAGTGAGAGAGAATCAAACTAAAACGGGGAGGGGCACAAGTGCATAGGAGGGGACATGGGCGCACGAGGGGAGGGGCTAATCAGGGCAAGGGGACCACAGGGGGAAGGGAGCAACCGGGCGGGAAATGGGGCAGAGGAACCACGGGGCTAGCTTCGGAGTCTGGGGCGGGTCAAACAAGGCTGCAGAGGGAAAGGGCGGGGCAGGCAAACAAACTGGAGATAGCGAGGGGCTGGGGCAAGGGGGAGGGGCAAAAGGCAGCAAGGGGCAAATGGGTAGGCAGCAGGGGCAAAGCTGGGGGCTTGTTGCAGGGGGATGGGGGTTAGTCAAAAAGGGGGGGGGGGGACGTGCACCCACGTGCGCTTGCAACAAAAAGAAAGTCCTTGGAAGCTGGCTGCTGTATTAGGCCCAATGGTGGCAACAGGGTGTAGCTAGCCTAGGTGAGCAGCTGAAATCCCAGAGGCAGGAGCTCGAGGTAGATGGTAAGTAGCCAGTGGGGGTGGTGGAGGGGGCAACGATGATGGTGGTGGTGGGGATTGGGGGGGGGACACAGATGGACCAGGGGGCAGGCTCCACACCACACCCCCTGTGTCTCCACAAACACAGTCTAGATCCCCACCACAAGAGCACAGTTCAAAAGTTACTCAGTCCGGGAGGGCCCCCTCCACGGTGGTCTGTAGAATTCCTACGCGCTCCCCCACTGGCAGATGGTCCTCTTCTTCTCCTCCTCCTCGGGGCTCCAGCAGCTCCCCAGCAGCAAACACAGCAGCTCCAGGCGGCAGTCTGGTGGCCAGCAGGAAGGACCCTTCTCAGGTGGTGGTCAATGGTGGTGGCATCCCCAGCAGCAGGAGCAATGGCTGGGGTCTCTCCCTCCCCTCCTCTGGGGAGTGGGCCAGCAGGCCCCCCCCAAGGGGCTGTAGCTGGAGCAGCAGCAACCAAGGGTGCGGGTGGGTCTAGCAGCCAGCCAGCAAGCAGGTAGCAGAGAAAGAGGAGGAGCAGCCCCCTCCCTCCCTCCCTCCCTCCCTCCCGGCCAGAGGGCTACAGGAGAGTGATCAATTATTCCCAAGTCAGACAGGGTTTCTGTTCCCTGAGTGACTAGAGCAGGGGCTGCACTAGACTAATCAGGAACCTGCTAGAACCAGTTAAGGCAGGCAGGCTAATTAGGACACCTGGAGCCAATTAAGAAGAAGCTTCTAGAATCAATTAAGGCAAGCTAATCAGGGCACCTGGGTTTTAAAAACGAGCTCACTTCAGTTTGTGGTGAGAGTGTGAGGAGCTGGGAGCAAGAAGCGCAAGGAGCTGAGAGTGAGAGGGTGTGCTGCTGGAGGACTGAGGAGCACAAGCGTTATCAGACACCAGGAGGAAGGTCCTGTGGTGAGAATAAGGAAGGTATTTGGAGGAGGCCATGGGGAAGTAGCCCAGGGAGTTGTAGCTGTCATGCAGCTGTTACAGGAGGCACTATAGACAGCTGCAGTCCACAGGGCCCTGGGCTGGAACCCGGAGTAGAGGACTGGCCCGGGTTCCCCCCAAACCTCCCAATTGACCTGGACTGTGGGTTCTCCCAGAGGGGAAGGTCTCTGGGCTGTTCCCCAACCCACATGGTGAATCTCTGAGGCAAGAAAATCCGCCAATAAGCGCAGGACCCACCAAGGTAGAGGAGGAACTTTGTCACAGTATTTATAGAGACAGATAAGAGAGCACATATCCCAAGTGTTGGCCTCTGCACAGCATTGTAAGAAAAACTTGCAAAATTTTGACTATGTTCTGCTCTGCAGCAGTTCATCCTCCATAACATTCTCCTGCCTTTACCCGAAAAGGCATACCATTCATCATCTGTAAATTCACATCCTTCACCAATCAAAGAACTCTCTGCCCTCTGCAACTACTAGACCTCTATGCCCTACACCAATATAGCCTTCTCTACTGTTGCCTGAGCTATTGATTATGTATTGATCTCCCTGATTATTCCCAATTAACACTCTGAAATATGGTAAGTTCTTATCCCTAGATCAGGACCAGTATTATCAAAATTACTGTTTAGCTGCGAGCCCCATTGTGCCCATCTGTGACAACAACTCACACTCCAGGAAGACTATTTGTGATTGGAAATTTTTTATTATTACTATGTTTATTATGATATAGCTGTAAGACTTGAGCGGGACTCCTCTCATGTTTAAAGTTAGGCACTGGCTCCTTTGTTATTTCCAGATCAGTGCCTTAGGTAGGAATAGAAATGGGATCAGTTTTAAATTCATAATCATTGAGTGTTTGGACAAGATACTATGACAATTTTGGTCAACTGAATACATTTTTCAGAAAACTCACTAAATAATCCATTGTATCCAATAAGGCAAGAGGAACTGAGCATGTTAAAATATATCCAGTCAAAACAACTCAAAGCTCATAGACAATGCATGTCATGTAGATCTTGAAAATGAGCTATGGTCTAAGAAATATTCACAGAAATCCTTTTATGTGTAATCCTGAATAATGAATATTGTCAAGGAAATCATGACCTGGACAGCAAGATTCCTGGACAGAAAAAGAGGCACAATAATTGACATTGATCATTCATGATGTATCTGTCTATTCTGCATTTATATAATGCACATGTACCTTACACAAATATGGTTTATTATTATTTTATTATAGTAACAGCTAACTACTGTGCTCTAGACATTGTGATTATTTTAAAGAAAGTCAAAGCATAATGAGGGTATTTGAGCCACTAAAATGCTGGCTTTTTACGGCGGGTTTAACAAAACTTCTGTCTCACCAGACACTGTGGAGTCCATATGGGGTCAGGATTAACTGGTGACTCATGGGGATTAATTTTATACAGTAGCTGTGACGTTCCCCTCTGGTGTTATCTGGACCTTTGATCTGCTAGGTTACTCCAATCCTTGACTCTGTGAGCCAGCTTTACCCTGCTCTGCTGTGAGAACCCCCACTCCTGGGCTGTTCACGCACAGCCTGTGGTATGTAAGCTGCTCCTTGGATTGTGCAACCGAATGATTCTAGCTAATATCTCCGGTCCCAGACACAACCCTAGGAACCTATATCTTGCAGTGTCCAGTTATGCCCGCTGGACACTGCAAGCTTATATGAGTTCATCAATTTAACAAAGAAATTGATATGTATCAGGCTTGTTATCCCAAGGGGAGCCTCTGACACACTTCACACCAAACACACTGCTTTAGGTAGAATAAACAAAGAGATCTATTAACTATAAAGATAAATTTTAAGTGATTATAAGTCAAACCATAACAAGTCAGATTTGGTCAAATGAAATAAAAGCAAAATGCATTCTAAGCTGATCTTAACACTTTCAATGCCCTTACAAACTTAGATGCTTCTCACCACAAGCTGGCTGGTTGCGCTTCAGCCAGGCTCTCCCCTTTGATCAGCGCTTCAGTCACTTGGTGTGGTATCTGTAGATGTAGGTGAAAGAGAGACGAAGAGCATGGCAAAGTCTCTCCCTTTTATCATGTTCTTTCTTCCCTCTTGGCTTTGCCCCCCCCCCGACCCTGCGAAAGTCAGGTGAGCATTACCTCATTGCAGTCCCATACTGCCAAAGGAAGGGGGGTGACTCACTCAAACACATCTTTTTGTTGCTCCCTAGGCCAGCATCCTTGGTTCCTGTGAGGTTGGGCTGGGTTTGTCGGTGTGAACTGCCTCTCTGCTCTTGGAGAGTTTTGGCCTTGGCTTATTTTTAGCCATGAGGATACATTTTCAGCCTCATAACTATATACATGAAATTATAACCTAGACCATTACTGTAACAATTACTATAACATTGTGACGAACTGGGACTGTTCTTACTGTGGTCTGTGAATGCTGACAGGGGAGTGTGGCTGGAATGGTCTGCATTGGGGGATGGGTGAATGACTGAAGGAGAATACCTGAGCATGTAACATGAGAACCCAGGAAGGGGGGGAGGCGAGGTGACACCTTTGCCCGGGAAACTGAACAAAGAGAGTTGGAAGCTGGCTAGTGACCTGGGCTGAAGGGCAGACAGGGCTCTGATCCCCTAAGGGGGCTAGGGTGCCCGGGGACCCCAAGATGAACCCAACTGGGGGGGTCCTGTTGTCTGCGCCTGTAAGACCTGTCTTGGACTGCATTCCTGTCGTCTAAATAAACCTTCTGCTTTACTGGCTGGCTGAGAGTCATGGTGAATCGCAGGACGCCGGGGGTGCAGGGCCCTGAGTCCCCCCATACTCCGTGACAACTGGTGGCAGCGGTGGGATCTACTGCACTCCGTGGATGGCGCTTCCTGCAGTAAGTGACTGGGGAGAAGTAAAACGAAGGGGGATTGACGGGGACCAGGCGTGCTGAGGAGTCAGAGAGAGACGGTTATCATCCCTGGGAGTGTGTGACCAGTGAGAAGGACTTTTGCAGTAACAGGGTCCCCCGGGGGATCGCAGCTAGTGGTCCCAGGGGCGGAGGAGTCTGCAGCTCGACCCTGGCAGAGAGGTGGTGACCTCGAGAAGGGCTGGCACACTAGGGGTCTCCCTGGAAACTGTGGGGAGCGGTGAGCACCCAGGCCTGTGAGTGGCCAGCAGGAAGATGTATGCCAAGCGGCTTAAGAGCAACCTGGTGGAGCTGTGCAAGCAGAGGGGGGTGCGCATTGGGAAGCTCACCAAAGAACAGCTCATTGCGTGGCTGGAGAAGCGAGATCGCGCGAATGAACTGATCCCTGTCTCTGAGGGAAGCAGCCTGGCAGATGCAGCGCAGGCCCCAGAGTCTGTCCCAGCTGGGAGTGGTCAGCCGGCTGCTGAGGGCTTCCCGAGACCCCTCCTTCCTATGCCTAGGGGAAGGGTGGGGAGGAGCCCAGCAAATACCGAGGGCGCAGTGACTCCCCCGGCCAGCAGGGGATCCTCCCGGCCACGTGCGGCATCCGTGGAGCGGAATGGGCTGGAATGGGAGATAGAGCTAAAACTGAGAGAGCTGAAGGATCGTGAACAACAGAGGCAGCATGAAGAGAGACAGAGGCGTCATGAACGGGAGGAGAATGAGAGACAGAGGCGTCATGAACGGGAGGAGAATGAGAGACAGCGTCAGCAGGAACGGGAGCTGGCGAGGCTGAAGGGCCGCGAGACCCCGGCTGCGGTGAGTGAGGGGGGACCCAGGACTGCACGGAGCTTTGATAAGTGCATCCTGGCCCCACGTAAGGAGGGGGAGGACATGGATGACTTCCTGGATGCATTTGAGACGGCCTGCGAGCTGCACCAGGTTGATCCTGCGGACAGACTCCGGGTTCTCACCCCCTTACTGGACCCCAAATCCGTGGCATTGTACCGCCAACTGGACGAGGCGGAGAAAGGGGACTACGAACTATTCAAAAAGGCCCTGCTCCGTGAGTTTGGGCTGACTTCTGAGATGTACCGGGAAAGGTTCCGGAGTCAGGATAAAACCCCTGAGATCTCATATCTGCAACTAGCCGTCCGCATGGAGGGATACGCCAGCAAGTGGGCTGATGGGGCCCAGACAAAGGAGGACCTGGTTAAACTGCTGGTATTGGAGCAACTGTATGAGCGGTGCCCATCCGACCTGAGGCTGTGGTTGGTGGACAAAAAACCAGAGAACCCGCGACATGCAGGCCGGCTGGCCGATGAGTTTGTGAAGAGCCGGTCAGGGGCTGGCAGGGAGGAGTCCCAAAGGAGCAGGCCCGCTGCGATGCAGAGAGAGAGTCACCTGGGTACCTCCCAAAAGGGGAATGTGGGGAATCCCCTCCCATGGGGAATGCCCAGGGTCAGGGACAACCGACCGGCTCGAGGGGACACATGGGACATGGTCTGCTATCACTGTGACCAGAGAGGTCACATACGGGCCCAGTGCCCCAGACTCAGGGACAGACTGAGCAGACCAGACCCACAGAGGGTTGACTGGGTAGAGACCCAGCCGGGCGAGAGGCGGCACTCCCAGGGAAGGGGGGCTGGCAGAATACCACCTGCTAAGGAGGAAGGAGAGCTCCAGGCCAGCTCCTCTGGGGGGCTGAATGCTCCAGACTCAGGGTTTTTGGTTTATACGGTGGGAGCGGGGCGGTCCCTCCGGAGAGAGTACCTTGTTCCCCTGCAGGTGGATGGGAGGAAGGTCGATGGATACTGGGATACGGGCGCAGAGGTGACACTGGTCCGGCCCGAGATGGTGGCCTCAGATCGGATGGTGCCCAACACCTTCCTGACTCTGACGGGGGTGGGTGGGACCCCATTCAAGGTACCTGTGGCGAGGGTACGCCTGAAGTGGGGGCCCAAGGAGGGCCCCAAGGACGTGGGGGTACACCCGTATTTGCCCACTGAGGTGTTGATGGGGGGGGACCTGGAGGACTGGCCAAGCAACCCCCAGAATGCACTGGTTGTGACCCACAGTCAGAGCCGGCGAGGAGCACTGCGCCCTGACCTTGGGGAAGGTGCCTTGCCCGAGGCGCAGGACCCTAACCTGGTGGGGAGGGAACGCCCAGGGACACGGCTCAGGGAGGCTGCGGCTTCAGACCCAGCCGGCGAGAGAGAGCAGGTGGCCATCCCTGTCCCAGCTGCTGAGTTCCAGGCCGAGGTGCAAAAAGATCCCTCCTTGCGGAAGATAAGGGACCTGGCCGACCTCGGTGCGGTACAGACCATGGGGAGAGCTGGCCGAAAAAGGTTCCTGTGGGAGAAGGGGTTCCTGTGCCGAGAATGGGCTCCCCCAGGGAAGATGGAGTCAGGGGGGATCAGGAGGCAGCTGGTGGTACCCCAGAAGTATCGCCGCCAGCTGCTGTACCGGGCCCATGACATTCCCCTCTCAGGGCACCAGGGAACCTGGCGTACCCAGCAGAGGCTGCTACGGAGCTTTTACTGGCCTGGGGTCTTTGTTACTGTCCGGCAGTACTGCCGATCCTGTGACCCCTGTCAGAGGGGGAGGAAGGCCCGGGACAAGGGGAAAACGGCTTTAGGACCCTTACCCAGCATAGAGGAGCCTTTCCGGAGGGTGGCCAAGGTTAAAAGGGGGGCTCTGAACCAAGAGAGCCCGAAGCACAGACCTCCAGACTGGAGCGCTGGGAGAAGACCCCAGCCCAGTTGGAACCCCAGGGGTATTGGGGTGGGAAAAGGGCACAGGCCGCATAACCCTTCCCACATGCGAACTGCGAATGCCCTCGAGCACCCCGACCTAAGGGGGGGGCGTGAAACTGGAAGGGCCTGGTGTAATTCTCACCAAGGAATGGGAGGGATGCGGGGGCATCCATGGGAACGGGGGTAGGTTTGAACTTCCCCGGGTCACTGGCTAAAGTGACCCCGCTCAGTTCGGTCTCGGAGGGGGGAGATGTGACGAACTGGGACTGTTCTTACTGTGGTCTGTGAATGCTGACAGGGGAGTGTGGCTGGAATGGTCTGCATTGGGGGATGGGTGAATGACTGAAGGAGAATACCTGAGCATGTAACATGAGAACCCAGGAAGGGGGGGAGGCGAGGTGACACCTTTGCCTGGAAAACTGAACAAAGAGAGTTGGAAGCTGGCTAGTGACCTGGGCTGAAGGGCAGACAGGGCTCTGATCCCCTAAGGGGGCTAGGGTGCCCGGGGACCCCAAGATGAACCCAACTGGGGGGGGTCCTGTTGTCTGCGCCTGCAAGACCTGTCTTGGACTGCATTCCTGTCGTCTAAATAAACCTTCTGCTTTACTGGCTGGCTGAGAGTCATGGTGAATCGCAGGACGCCGGGGGTGCAGGGCCCTGAGTCCCCCCATACTCCGTGACAAACATCATGATAACAACAATGCTCAGTGCATCATGAGCCTTCTGAAGACACCCAACATGACAAACTTTGCATTGGATACCACACAATCATTTTACAAGGATGACATTGGGGTGCTGGCTGTTCCCCCGAGGTACAGAGTGTCACAGTAGCTTTCTCCTTTGTCTGCTTAAACATCTCGTGTTCTGTGAAGACTATTTAAGAATAAATAAATAAATACAGAACTTTGGGGCAGCTCTCTGGCCTGTGTCCTCAGACTAGGTGATCCCAGTGGTCCCTTCTGGCCTTGGAATCTGTGAATCTATGAAAAAAATATAACAAAACAAATTCATAATAATAATAACTAACATTCCCATGATGTAATACTGAGGGGTAACAATAATGAAAATATGTATGATAAGTGCCCCAGAGACCTGTGGCCCACTGCACTGGGTAACACACAAAGAGCTTGTAGTCTAAATAGACAAGATGGGTCAGGGTGGGAAAGGAAACATAGACCCTGAGTTGAAGGTTGTTGCGTAGGGTCAGCCAGTAGGTAAAGCTGGGAGTAAAACCCAGGAATCCTAACACAGAAGTTTAGAAACTCCCATCTCTATATGATTTTGGTCTGAGCCCTCTCTGACTTTTGAGTATGAGTATCTTATAAAAGGTTTACATGGTATTTATTTTCATCACATAGTATGTGTGGGAGTGTATACAGAGATGGACACACTGAGTGCCAAAGATTATGAGCGTAGACATACAGAATCATTTACTTCATTGAGAGAGATTTCTTGTAAAATTTGTATTGACCTGGCGGCCCCATTCTCCTAACTGCTGCACAAACACCTAGTGAGAGACAGCCTGTGTCACGCAGAATTTGTAATCTAAACACAAAACATAAGGGACAGGAAACTGAGGCACAGAGTGATGCGATTTGGCCAGGTCACAGAGCAGGTCAGTGTCAGGTCTAGGAATAGATGCGAGGTCACCTGAGTACCGGGCCTGTGCCCCTACCAATTGGATCAGACTCATTGTTCTATACCCTAATGCCTCTCTGTAATTGTGATCACGTGAGTTTCCGGGAACTTTCAGGAAAACACACTACAGTAACTTTGCCTCTGCTCCTGTGCTGTGCAGGGCTCCAGGGAGTGGGTGCCTGAAAGCCCTTAGGGGAATAGATATGGATAAATAGCCTTCCAACAATTAGCCACACACAGCTCATCTGCAGAGAGCAACAGGTCTCAGTATATTTCCAGCAGGCCAGGCCCAGTGTGAGCAGAGAATGGTCTCTCTTAATACAGTGATAGGGGCATTTAGATTGATAGATAAATAGCCGAAAGGAGGCTGGGGTTGGAGGAGAGAAGAGCTGGGAGGATTTCACACACACCGGTGCAGTAAGTTTGCTGTTACAATGAAATACATGTGGGGTTTACAGAGGCGCCCTTTAAGGGAAAAAAAACGTAAATGGACCCTATGTATTTTTTTCAGACTTTGAGTTTGGCCATGGAAGACTGAAGCAGCCCAGATCAGGGGTTACTTCAGGAAAGTGATGATAGAATGTTTGTGCCTCAATTTCCTCCCATGGAAAGTGGGGGAATTAATCAAAATGACACAGATATTTTTAAAAAATGGATCAAGAAGCCTGAATGAAAATTGTCTGTAAGCATTACACACTGGTGTCTTGGGTTTCATAGTTCATGGGAAATATTATGGGGTCCATTTAGCAGTGACTGAGCCGAGAGGCAGGGAAAGAGGGAACAATTCCAATACATGACAATCAGGGCAGAGATAAAAAAATAGATCTCTCTCTCTCTCTCACTGACTGTCTCTCAGGGACAAATGAAAAACAAATGCAGAATCCATCTACCCATCTATCCATCTATTTATTTGTTGTTACTTCTTTCTCTCTATTTATCTTTATTCTTATTTCTTCTATTAATGTGTTGTTACTTTTACCTGACTTGCTAGCTATGCGCTGTTACTTCAATTCCTTTCTATTAGTCTGATGTATATTATGTTCATTTTGTTGGCATAAATTGTCCCAGAGAGTCAAAGGCGTTGAATTCTCCCTGTCACTGTACAATACTAAACAGTCAAACATGGTTCTGGATTTTGGGTACAGACTCTGCAGCCTGTTTAGTCCCATGGCACATGACCGGGAAAATCCACGCCAAAGATTAGAAATGTATTGACTAGGATACACAAGGAAAGGAATCAAAGTAAGACATAAAGCATATTGAAATTGAAACAGAGTGGTTCTGTAAAACAACCATAATTAAAACTCACCCAAGTTCCTTTTTCAGAGAGAGGGTATTAATTAGAGCTTGTCTACATGGTGCAGTAGTCAACAGGAGAGGGGTGTATACTCTACTGTGCACTAGCTTGTCATACTCCCAATGGACCCTAGGGCACACTGATGTAGTTCTGTTTCAAACAATTCTATTTTAATATGCACTAGGGATCTTTTAATGCAGGCCAGCAGAGTCCACATGGGCCAGTTATTGCACACCCCTCTGCTGCAGCCTAAGGCACCATATACACAAGTCCTCAGAGTCTCTTATTCTGTCAGGCAATTAATTGCTGAATGTCAAGCAAACCCCTGTGAATGGTGGTTACTTTTCCTGCTTTTGAAAAGACTGACAGACACAAAGTGGGGAAACAGAAAATCAGCTGTACTGGGTCAGACCAATAGTCCATCTAACCCAGTACCCTGTTGTCATAGGTTTTACCCCCACTCTGAACATTAGGGTACAGATGTGGGGACCTGCATGAGAACCTCTAAGCTTAACTACCAGCTTAGATCTGGTTTTGCTGCCACCACCCAAATTATTTGAGTCATTTGGAAAACTCTGTTTACCTCCCACCCAGAATATCTTCCTCCCAAGTGCTATAACCCTTTCCTGGGTAGCCTTGAGAGACTCCTCCACCAATTCCCTCGTGAACACCGATCCGAACCCTTGGATCTTAAAACAAGGAGGAATTAATCATTCCCCCCCTTTCCTCCACCAATCCCTAGTGAGTCCAGATCCAATCCCCTTGGATCTGAAAACAAGGAAAAATCAATCAGGTTCTTAAAAAGAAGGCTTTTAATTAAAGAAAAGAAAGGTAAAAGAAAAACCTCTGGGAGATAGCATACAAGCTGATCTCACAGACAACAGATTCAAACACACAGAGGATGTTCCCCTGGGCAAAACCTTAGTTACACAAAAGAAATCCCAATTTGAGTATCCCTTTTATGCACAAGACAAGTTACAAAAGAAAAGAAACATAAGCTAATTCCTTCACTAATACTCACTATCCTGATAAGAGGCTGATTCCTTGATCTTTTCCACTCCAGCCAAAACTGAAACTAAACTGAGACAAAGGGAACTTCTCTCCTTCCTTTTGAATCATCTTGTCCCCCCATTGGTTCCTCTGGTCAGGTGTCAGCTAGGTTAGGTGAACTTCTTGACCCTTTACAGGTAAAAGAGGCATTAACCCTTAACTGTCTGTTTATGACACTCCCCCCAAATCTCAGACAGTGTTGGACCTCACTGGCTGTGATTTCTTCCTAGAACTTTAGAATAAACAGATTAATAAAACACATGCACCTTTACATATACTACTAATTATGTAAAAACTACAAGATTTTTCACATTTCAAGGACAATTTCAACCAGTTAATTCTGGGAAACTTTCATGGGAGAGTGCATCAGCCACTTTGTTAGAAGCCCCTGAAATGTGTTGAATTTCAAAATCAAAATCTTGGAGAGCTAAACTCCACCGAAGAAGGTTTTTTGTTTTTTCCCTTGGCGGTATGAAGCCACTGTATCGCAGCATGGTCACTTTGTAGCTGGAAACGCCGTCCACAAACGTATGGGCATAGCTTTTCCAGGGCGTACACAATGACATAGCATTCTCTTTCGCTGATTGACCAGTGGCTTTCCCTCTCAAACAGTTTCTTGCTGAGAAACACAACAGGATGGAATTCTTGATCTTTTCCACTCTGGCCAAAACTGAAACTAAACTGAGACAAAGGGAACTTCCCTCCTTCCCTTTGAAACATCTTGTTCCCCCATTGGTTCCTCTGGTCAGGTGTCAGCTAGGCTAGGTGAACTTCTTAACCCTTTACACGTAAAAGAGGCATTAACCCTTAAAAATCTGTTTATGACACCTGTCTTCTGACAGAGGCCGGTGGCAGATGCTTCAGAGGGAATGAACAGAACAGGGCAATTTTCAAGTGTAACTAGGTTCCACATTTTTTAGTAGTTCCCCTTTTTGAAGTTAAATGTTACTATGGTGGGCTTCTTTGGTAGTTCCCACCCACCAACCTATGGATATTGAATTTAATTACATTATGGTCACTATCACCGAGCAGTTCAGCTATATTCATCTCTTGGACCAGATCCTGTGTGCCACTTAAATCAAGAATTGCCTCTCCCCTTGTGGGTTCCAGGACTAGCTGCTCCAAAAAGCAGTCATTAGTGGTGTTTAGAAACTTTATCTCTGCATCCCGTCCTGAGGTGACATGTACCCAGTCAATTAGAGGATAATTCGAAATCCCCCTTCATTACTGAGTTTTCTCCTGTTATAGCCTCTCTAAGTTCCCTGAGCATTTCACAGTCACTATCACCATCCTGGTCAGGTGCTCTGTAGTATATTCCTACTGAAATATCCTTATTATTCAAACATGGATATGCTATCTATGCAAATTTTATTGTACAGTTTGATTCATTTAACATTTTTACTCTATTTAAGTCTATACTTTCTTTCACATGTAGTGACACTCCCCCACCAGCATGATCTACTCTGTCTTTCCTTGATATTTTATACCCTGTTGTTACCGTATTCCACTGATTCTCATTGGTCCACCAAGTTTCTGAGATGCCGATTATATCGATTATGTCAATATCCTCCTTTAATACCAGCATTCAAGTTCACCAATTTTGTTATTTAGACTTCTAGCATTTGTATATGAGCGCTTTTAACATTTGTCAATATTAAGTTGTCTGCCTTCATGTGATGTAATTAAATGGGACTCTTTTATGCTTGACTGTTTCTGTTTAGTTCCTACCTATCATAGAATCATAGAAGACTGAGGTTGGAAGAGACCTCATGTCAAGGCTGCTTCCCCACTCTGAACTTTAGGGTACAAATGTGGGGGCCTGCATGAAAACTTCTAAGCTTAACTACCAGCTTAGATCTGGTCCACTGCCACCATTCCCAAAGCTAATTCCCTTCCCTGGGAAGCCTTGAGAAACTCTTCACCAATTCCCTGGTGAATACAGATCCAAACCCCTTGGATCTTAAAACAAGGAGAAATTAACCATCCCCCCTCCTTCCTCCCACCAACTCCTGGTGGATCAAGATCCAACCCCCTTGGATCTAAAAACAAGGAAAAATCAATCAGGTTCTTAAAAAGAAGGCTTTTAATTAAAGAAAAAGGTAAAAATCATCTCTGTAAAATCAGGATGGAAAATAACTTTACAGGGTAATCAAACTTAAAGAACTCAGAGGACCACCCTCTAGCTTTAGGTTCAAAGTACAGCAAACAGAGATAAACACTCTAGTAAAAGGTACATTTACAAGTTGAGAAAACAAAGGTAAACTAACATGCCTTGCCTGGCTGTTTACTTACAAGTTTGAAATATGAGAGACTTGTTTAGAAAGATGTGGAGAACCTGGATTGATGTCTGGTCCCGCTCAGTCCCAAGAGCGAACAACCCCCTAAACAAAGAGCACAAACAAAAGCCTTCTCCCCGCCCCAGATTTGAAAGTATCTTGTCCCCTTATTGGTCCTTTGGGTCAGGTGTCAGCCAGGTTACCTGAGCTTCTTAACCCTTTACAGGTAAAAGGATTTTGGAGTCTCTGGCCAGGAGGGAATTTATAGTACTCTACACAGGAGAGCTGTTACCCTTCCCTTTATAGTTATGACACCTCAGGAGGTCATCTAGTCCAATCCCCTGCTCAAAGCAGGATCAACACCAACTAAATCATTCCAGCCAGGGCTTTGTGAAGCCAGGCCTTAAAAACCTCTAAGGATGGAGATTCCACCACCTCCCTAGGTAACCCATTCCAGTGCTTCACCACCCTCCTAGTGAAATAATGTTTCCTAATATCCAACCTAGACCTCCCCCTCTGCAACTTGAGATCATTGCTCCTTGTTCTGGCATCTGTCACCACTGAGAACAGCCGAGCTCCATCCACTTTGGAACCCCCCTTCAGGTAGTTGAAGGCTGCTATCAAATCCCCCCCTCGATCTTCTCTTCTGCACACTAAACAAGCCCAGTTCCCTCAGCCTCTCCTCATAAGTCATGTGCCCCTGTCCCCTAATCATTTTTGTTGCCCTTCGCTGGACTCTCTCCAATTTGTCCACATCCCTCCTGTAGTGGGGGGCCCAAAGCTGGATGCAATACCATGGCCGAATAGAGGGGAATAATCATTTTCCTCGATCTGCTGGCAATGCTCCTACTAATACAGCTCAATATGCCATTAGTCTTCTTGGCAACAAGGGCACGCTGTTGACTCATATCCAGCTTCTCATCCACTGTAATCCCCAGGTCCTTTTCTGTAGAACTGCTGCTTAGCCAGTCTGTCCCCAGCCTGTAGCAGTGAAAGGGATTCTCCCTTCCTAAGTGCAGGACTCTGCACTTGTCCTTGTTGAACCTCATCGGATTTCTTTTGGCCGAATCCTCCAATTTGTCTAGGTCACTCTGGACTCTATCCCTACCCTCCAATGTATCTACCTGTCCCTCCAGCTTCTATCAACTTTATCAACTTCTATCCTCTCCTCTTTATGAAAATATAGAGAATCCCCATTAATAAATCCTCCCCTACGGGATGTGTGTCTCCAAACTCTGTGCTCCTCTGGTCCTGTTGCCTTTCCCCCTGCCCTTAGTTTAAACTTCTCAACAGCCTACCGTATATACTCGATCATAAGCCGGTTCATTTATAAGCAGACCCCCCCCCCCACCAAGATGGATAAGTAAAAATGGAATTTTTTTATAACCCGTTCATAAGGCGACCCCATAATTCAGGGGTCAGCAAACTTTGGCTCCCAGGGCATCAGGATAAGCCACTGGTGGTCTGAGATGGTTTGTTTACCTCGAGTGTCCGCAGGCACGGAGGTAAACCTAAATAAACAAAGTGTCCCAGCATGCCAGCTGCTTACCCTGATGGGCCGGGACAGCAACTGGTGGGGAAATTTTGGAGGGGGAGAAGCTGGGAGTCAGGGGAGTAACCCCTGTGACCACCCCCACATGCCCCCACCCCTACCCCGGGATACCCACACTATCCCCATTCCATCCCTTCCCACTTTATCTGGGGAGGGCCAGGGGAGGATGTCTCTGACCTGGCTGGAGCTGCTCCGGCAGGCTGGGCAGCGCGGCCGCAGCCTGCTCCAGTGGGCCAGACCGGGCAATGCGGCTGCAGCATGTTCCAGTGGGCTGGGCCAGGCAGCATGGACGCAGCATGCTCCGGCACCCGGGTGGCATGGCCAAAGCCTACTCAGGGGAGTGGGGTCAAGCGGCGTGGCCACAGCCTGCTTTGGAGGTTGGGGGGAGAGCAGCGTGGACAGAAGTGGAGAGACTCTGGCCCCACCTCTTCCCTTCTGTCTCTGCTGGCTGTGCTGCCTCTCCTTGCTCCCTCTGTTGGGGGGAGGGGCTGTGTCCCACCTCTCTCTCTTTATACCCATTCATAAGCTGACCCCCATCTCTGGTGCTTCCCTTTTTTACTAAAAAAATTCAGTTTATGAATGAGTATATACAGTATTTTATTTTACATTCAGCAGTCTGGTTCTGTGTTGGTTTAGGTGGTGCCTATCCTTCCTGTATAGGCTCCTCCTTTCTCTAAAGATTGTCTGGTTGCTAATAAACCTAAATTCTGTCTCTGAACAGCATCATCTCATCCACATATTGAGATCCTGTAGTTCTGCCTCTCTTCCTAGCCCTGCATGTGGAACTGGAAACATTTCAGAGAATGCTACAATGGCCCTCCTGGACTTTTATCTCTTACCCATAGCCTATGTTTGGCACCCAGGACCTCTCTCCTTCCTTTCCCTATGTCATTGGTACCTACATGTACCATGACCGCTGACTCCTCCTGCACATATGTCTCTCTAGATATCTTGAAAACTTCACTACCTTCACACCTAGCAAGGAGAAGATATAGGATAATAAAGGTAGGAAAAATACATCTCAGCATAGCTGGTGGCTGCCCCGTCACAGATGGATGCTTTGGGTTGGTGGCAGGTCAGCCAGGACAACTGTTGCTCTGGATTCTGGCTCACTCTCCTGGTCTGGGATGTCACATGGTGGGTCTGGTCAGGTCTCTATTCTTTGCTGATCCTTGTCAGCCTGGGCCCAGCTGGATGGGCCATCTCAGCTCACTGTGCTCATGCTGTATGGTGCAGTTGGTTTCAGGATCAGGTGAAAAGCCGACAGAGAGGATGATAGTGGGGGAGGGAAATGGAGGGGAACAAGAGCAGGAGCTCACATCTATCAATCTGTGATCATCACTGGTCCAGCACTGATGGCCCGGCGTATCCACTGGTGAGCTGTGGTCTGGTTGTACAAGGGCTCATGACCAAAGGACAGAGTCTCTGGAGTTGAAGGAAAGGCCTGTCAGTCTGTCCCCCTGGTAATCTCCCAAGAGCCTGTTCCCCAATTGAGCCCCCCATCTTTTTAAGGACCACAAAATGGGATTATGGTCAGACTACCCCATTGGCTTATTATATTGTCCACCAGTTAGGTCTAGTTTCCAACAAACAAATGTTGGTTCCTCTTCAATGAAGTTATAATGCAGTCTTTAATTACACGACCATGTATTACATTTTCCACAGGACCACTGCCATGTTTAGTGCACAGGATGGACAGGGCTCACTGAGTAAGCTGCTTTTCAGTATTCTGTTTGCTCCTCATTCTTCAGTGTGTGGCCCCTGGCCTTATTCACCACACACTACAGTAACCTTGCTCCAAAGACAAAATAATTGATTTTTATCTTGCCATTTTCTATGTTGCTCATCAGTACAGCATCTAATTGCTTTGTTAGAGAGCTGGCCAGGAACCAGCAAGTCCATTTCATGGGATAGGCTGTGATTTGAAAATTTATTTTCATTCCAAATTGTAATCAAATTTCAAAATTTCCCTTGAAATGATTTTTTTTAAAATTTCGGTGTCAGTTCAAATATTACATGTCAGTAAAATTGAAGCATTTTGTTCAATTTTCAATATTTTATTTTTTAGTTTATATCTTATTTTAGATTATTTTTATCTGACCTTTTTTATTTTATAAAATGACTCCTCATGCCAAATGTCAAGTCCAGTCTCCAAAGCCTGGTCACACTAGAGCTTAAAATGAGCAGAACAGCATATTTTCCCTTGGCTTCATTCTTGGAAATGTCTCAAGTGTTTTGAGCTAGACACCTGACATAGAAAATAGCAACTTCAGTGGTTAAAGTTTGGTAAAGCTATAAGCAACAGAAAACAGGGCTTTATAAAGAGAAGTGTCAGGCAACATTAATGAGGCAGCATTACCAGTCCCACCTAGGATAATGTCAATCAATACCCAAATGCCAAATAATATTTTGTGTACCCCAATGACATTAACAGGGGGATGGATTGGGTGACCCTGGATATGAGAGTTCTGGAATGGGTATTCATTAGTCCTTCTGAAATCTCATTTATCTTCTTCCTTGTTGATGCATTAATTGATTGGGTGGGAGGGAAAGGGAGAAAGAAAAGGATGGTGCTAAATCTTGCAGTTCATACACAAGACAGACCATCATTGATATCAAAGGAAGTAAACTGCAGGACAATTCAAGAGAGCCCAGCTCGGTGGCACCCTGATCTTGACTGGAACTTGATCCTGCGGCATTCTTCTATTATTTTAGGTGACAAATCTGAGGAACTGTCTCAGATTGAAATGTCATCAGAGGAGGTTTTAGAAAAAAAATGATAAACTAAACATAAATAAGTCACCAAGACCAGATGGGATTCACCCAAGAGTTCTGAAGGAACTCAAATGTGAAATTGCAGAACTACTAACTGTAGTCTGTAACCTATCATTTAAATTAGCTTCTGTACCAAATGACTGGAGGATAGGTAATGTGCTACCAATTTTTTTAAAAGGCTCCAGACGTGATCTTGACAATTACAGGTTGGTAAACCTTAATTCAGTACCGGGCAAATTGGTTGAAACTACAGAAAAGAACAGAACGATTGGACACTTAGATTAACATGATTGATTGAGGAAGCATCAATGTGATTTTTGTAAAGGAAGATCATGCTTCACTAATCTATTAGAATTCTTTGAGAGGGTCAACAAGTATGTGGTCAAGGGAGGTCCAGTGGATATAGAGTACTTAGATTTTCAGTGAGCCTTTGACAAAGTCCCTCACCAAAGGCTCTTAAGCAAAGTAAGCTGTCATAATATAAGAGGGAAAGTCCTCTCATGGATCAGTAAGGGGTTAAAAGAAGGGAAACAAGGGGTAGAAATAAATGGTCAATTTTCAGAATGGAGAGAGGTAAATAATGGTGTCCTGCAGTGGTCTGTACTGGGAATAGTTCTATTCAACATATTCATAAATGATCTGGTAAAAGGGGTAAACAGTGAGGTGGCAAGAGATAGTTACGTCCAAAGCAGACTGCGAAGAGTTACAAAGAACCTTTGGAAAGCTGGGTGAGTGGGCAACAAAATGGCAGATGAAATTCAATGTTGATAAATGCAAAGTAATGCACATTGGAAAACATAATCCCAACTAAATTAGCTGTTACCAATCAAAAGAGATCTTGGAGTCACTGGGGATAGTTCAATGAAAACATCCACACAATGTGCAGCGGCAGTCAAAAAGCTAACATAATGTTGGGAATCACTAGGAAAAGTATAGATAATAAAAGAAAATATATCATATTGTCTCTATATAAATCCATGGCCCACCCAGATCTTGAATACTGCAGGCGGATGTGGTCTCCCCATCTCAAAAAAAGATATATTGTAACTGGAAAAGTTTTGGAAAAGGGCAACATAAATGATTAGGGGTATGGAACAGCTTCCATATGAATAGAGATTAATAAAACTGGGATTTTTCAGCTTGGAAGAGATGACTGGGGGCGGATATGATAGAGGTCTATAAAATCATGACTTGTGTGGAGAAAGTAAAGGAGGAAGTTTTATTTACTCCTTGTCTCATAACACAAAAATTAGAGATCACCAAATGAAATTAATAAGCAGCAGGTTTAAAACAAACAAAAGGATGTTTTTTTTCACACAACGCACGGTCAACCTGTGGAACTCTTTGTTGGAGGATGTTATGAAGGCCAAGACCATAACAGGATTCAAAAAAGAATTAGATAAATTCATGGAAGAAAGGTCCATCAATGGCTATTAGCAAGGATGGGCAGGGATGGTGTCCCTAGCCTGTGTTGCCAGAAGCTGGGAATGGGCAACAGGGGATGTGTTACTTGGTGATTATCTTTCTGTTCATTCCCTCTGGGGCACCTGGCATTGGCCACTGTAGGAAGACAGGACACTGGGCTAGATGGATCTTTGGTCTGACCCAATATGGCCATTCTTCTGTTCTTATGTACTACTGATCTTACTGCTATTAAGAGCACTGTGCAGTATTGCTACATTTTTTAACAGTGGAATGATATGGTGTAGTGATTAGGGTGGGTGGTTTGGAGTCAGAACTTTTTGGTTCTATTCCCAGCGCTGGGCTCAGCATGTATGTAGGGATAGCTCAGTGGTTTGAGCATTGGTCTGCTAAACCCAGGGTTGTGAGCTCAATCCATGAGGGGGCCATTTATGAAACTGCAGTAAAAATCTGTCTGGGGATGGGTCCTGCTTTGTGCAGGGGGTTGGACTAGGTGATCTCCTGAGGTCCCTTCCAACCCCTAATATTCTATGACTATGGGAGGGGCTGGGCAGTATTAGGACTCCTGGGTTCAAATCCCCCTTCTGAGAGAGCACTGGGGTTCTATAGGTTATAGACGGGGCCGGCTCCAGGGTTTCGGCCGCCCCAAGCAGCCAAAAAAAAAAAAAGCCGCGATCGTGATCTGCGGCGGCAATTCAGCGGGAGGTCCTTGGCTCCAAGGCAGAGTGAGGGACCCGCCGCTGAATAGCTGGACGTGCTGCAGCTGCCCCAAGCACCTGCTTGAGAAGCTGGTGCCTGGAGCTGGCCCTGGTTATAGAAGTGAGAAAGCAGCCTGGAAACCTTTTTTTCTCTGTTTTGGGTAGATAGTGTTGGGTCATCGCTAGAGCAGCTGACTGGGATTCAGGACTCATCCTGCATTCTATTCCTGATTCTACAGCTCAGTCGTATAGCCGTGGGTGAGCTCTTTCACCTCAGTGGTAGATGCTATTCCAATTTGCAGCAATGTAAATGCAAAGTAATTCCACTGCTTTCAGTGACATTACCCGAGATTTACACTGGTGTATCTGACTTCAGATTCTAGCTCTCTGGTCTGCATTTTCCCCTCTATGAAATGAAGATAAGATTCAGCAAACTTTATACTTCTCTGAGTGGAAAGGTTTACAGACCCCTACAAAGCAGTTGGTCCTTACTCTGTTTTCCTTCAGCTTGGTGTAAATCAGTAGCGATTTCATTCGGTCAATGGGCCGGACTATCCTCTCACTGCCCAGCGTAAATCCGGACTAACTCCATTGGAGTCAATGGTTCCTGAATTCCCCTTCCCATATTACACAGATCTTCACAAGTCAAGGGTCTGACTCAAGTGAATTAAGGTGGTTTTCACAAAAGGAGAGTTATTTTACTGATGTAATCCTGACCATTGCCCTTCTCCTTCCCTCCAGAGGCAGCACACGATGTTCTGAGGAAGAAAATGTCCAACCAAAATACCTTGACCCAGTTTCTACTCCTGGGATTCTCTAATGTTCGGGAGCTGCAGATTTTGCACTTTGTGGTGATTTACCTGGCGGCCCTGATGGGCAACCTTCTCTCACCATCACAGCCGTAACCCTCGACCACCATCTTAACACCCCCACGTACTTCTTCCTGGTGAAGCTGTCCATTATAGACCTCGGCTCCATCTCTGTCACCATCCCCAAATCCACGGTCAATTCCCTAATCAACTCCAGCTCAATTTCCTACGCTGGATGTGTTGCCCAAGTCTTTTTCCTCAACTTCATGATGGGAGCAGATTTTTCCCTTCTCACCATCATGCCGTATGACCTATACGTCGCCATCTGCCAACCACTGCAGTACGAGAGAGTGATGAACAGGAGAACTTGTGTCCAAATGGCAGTCAATGCCTGGATCAGTGGAATACTTTACTCTACACTGCATACCGGGAACACATTTACAGTCACTTTCTGTGCAGACAACATGGTGGATCAGTTCTTCTGTGAAATCCCCCAGCTCCTCAAGCTCGCCTGCTCTGACTGGAACCTCAGTGAAATTGGGGCTCTCAGCTTTAGTGCTTGCATAGTCTTAAGATGTTTTGTTTTTATAATTGTGTCTTATGTTCAGATCTTCAAAGCAGTGATGAGAATCCCCTCTGAGCAGAGCCGGCATAAAGCCTTCTCCACCTGCCTTCCTCACCTCACCGTGGTCTCCTTGTTTGTTTGCACTGGCATCTTTGCCTACCTGAAACCCACCTCCAGCTCAGCATCAGGTCCGGATCTCATGGTGGCTGCTCTCTATTCTGCGGTGCCTCCAGTGATGAATCCGGTCATCTACAGCATGAGGAACAAGGAGATCAAATCTTCATTGAGGAGACTGACTGCGGGGAGGTTATTCAAAATAATTAATTGTCTGTGTTTCTCCAATAAATACTCTTTCAGTTTGTGTTTCCCAGTCCATGTCAGTTATTTCCCATGACAACACAGTTTATGCAGAAGTGGGCCAGATCTGCTCTCAGTTGCCCCCAGTGCAAATCCAGATTAACTTCACTGATGTCAATGCTGTTGGGCTGGTTTACATCAGCAAAAGATCTGACCCAATCCTGGAGTTAAGCTGGTGTGTATTTCATGGGAGGGAAGAATCAGCCTTTCATTCTGTGCCCAAGCAATGCCTATTAAACTGTGTTGCCACTTACACCTGTTCTATGGACACTAGAAAGCAAGGATGGGAGCTTCTTTCCCTTGTGCATATAAATCAGGACCCAGAGACTTTAAGGTCAGAAGGGTCCATCGTGATAATCTAATCTGACCTTCTGCACATTGCAGGTCTCAGAACCTCACCCACCCACTCCTGTAATAGACGCTTAGCCTGTGCCTGAATTAGTGACATCTTCAAATCATGGTCTAAACACTTCTAATTACAGAGAATTCACCATTTACACTAGTTTAAACATGCATGTGACCCATGCCCTGTGGCGCAGAGGAAGGTGAAAATCCCCCAGGGTCTCTGCCAATCTGACTCCAAATATGGTGATCAGATTTATTAACTACAGCAATAAATCTGACCCACTAGATAGATACCTGGGAAAGAATTATCTGTAGTAACTCAGACTCTTCCCCATCTAGTGTACCATCTCCAGGAGTTGGGGATTTTTGCTACTGGCAGTTGCAGATGGGCCACATTCCACTGTAGCCAGTCTCATCAGACCATCCCCTCCATAAGCTTATCAAGCTCAGTCTTGAAGCCAGATAGGTTTTTTGCCCCCACTGCTCACTTAGGAAGGCTGTTTCACATGGTATCAATGGAGTCAGACTGGCATCAAACTGGCATATGTGAGAAAATAATGAGACCTTAACATTTAGGGCTAGATCCTTAGCAAACCACTGTAGTTCTATTCATTTTGATAGTGCTTAACCAATTTACCCCATATGAGGATCTGGCTTCCTGATTTCAATGGAGCTACATACATTTACACCTGCCAGGGACTGGGCCCATTGACGCCAATGCTATCACGCCAATTTAAACAAGCTGTGGATCTGACATGTACATTTTTCAAGGAGCTCAATCTATTCAGATTAACAAAGAGAACGTTAAGGGCTGATTTGACCACAGTATACAAATACCTACACGGAAACAAATATTTCATAATGGGCTCTCCAGTCTAGCAGCCAAAGGTATAACATGATCCAAAGACTGAAAGTTGAAGTTAGACAAATTCAGACTAAAATACGGTGTAAATTCTTAACCACTGGAACCATTTACCAAGTTTTGTGGTCAAGAAGTCAGACTGGACGATCACAATGGTCCCTTCTGGCCTTGGAATCTATTAATACTCTTGGTTGATGGCCACATTGTTGTGAGTTAGGCTTCCCTCTCACTTTGCAGATAAGCCTTTAGAGCTGCATGCTGATTATATCAGTGTAAATCTAGAGTAGACACTGTTGTGGTTTTGCATGTGTACGTGACCTGAACATGATTGTGTGCTTGCATGCAGACACACTACTGTGTGTTTGTGTATATGTGGGCTGTGTAGTAGTGTGTGTGTTTGGCTGTACTCTATTGTGTGGCACTAGATGACAATGTCCTTTGATAGAAGCTACATATGGCTTGAACACAGGGCCTGTCGATTTTCAAGGAGGATTCCATACTGCCTTTGCTACAAGCACTATGTGAACTAGTACAGAGAAAACAGCAGACTCATAAGCTGCTGTACGAGCTCTGACCACTAGAGGGGGATAAGGAGCCACAATGTGTTAGCCTGGGTAACGAGCACATTTCTGGAGTGTGAGAATCTGAGTGACCATGTGTACCTAAGAATAAACTGCAATAACAATGACATGGGATTAGTGGGAATGTCTGGACTGCCCAGGCCTCCAGGATGTGGGAGGTGATTTCAGTTCAGATAAAGCAGCCACACAGAGTCACTCGTACATATGCCACCCACCGGTATTTGTGTGTTACAAATCCCTTCTGCGCCCAATCTCCAGAGCCCATCACACCCCTACCAGGGAGCCTGCCTCTTTAGATCAAGCTGCAACCTTATAGCTGGGGTCCCTGATGCAACTACATGGTACCAGCCAAGATGGTGACCATCATATAACTGCAACGGGGCCCTATTTCTATATTTATCCTAGAATCATAGAATCGTAGGACCAGTCAAGTTCCCTGCATACATGGCAGGACTAAGTATTATCTAGACCCTCCCTGACAGGTGTTTGAATAAATTTCTCTTAAAAATCTCCTATGATGGTGATTCGACAACCTCCCTAGGCAATTTATTCCAGTGCTTAACCATCCTGAGAGTTAAGAAGTTTTCCCTAATATTCAACCTAAACCACCCTTTCTGTAATTTAAGCCCATTGCTTCTTTTCCTCTCCTCAGAGGTTAAGGAGAATAAATTTTCTCCCTCCTCCTTGCAACAATCTTTTATGTACTTGGAAATTGCTATCATGTCCCTGCTAATCTCTGTGCTCCAAAGTAGTACCCTGGCACCCCAATATTTTCCATGGGATATGACTATGATAGGTTTTGTACCTTGTGAGGTATCATTTCAAAAATCTTAATATCAAAAGAATATTAATATCCTGTTGCTCTGTATGTGCTATCACTGTATGGGATGTTATGAAGCTTGCTGTGTGTGTGTTACTGAAATATATTGTAAGATTGGAAACACCCACAACCAGCCTTTCAGGTAGAAGACTAGAGAAGACAGCCAGCATAGATGGCGATTAAGGGAAATCCACACTACCAAGGACCATCACAGGATCTGTATACAATGAAGGCTTCTCAGAGGGAGCACATAGAGAATGGAGACTGCTTTACGCGCATCATATCAAAGGATCTTTCCAGCAAGCTGGAGGAAGCTATAAAGGGGGAAGTGACATCATTGCTTGGTCTCATTCCCCCCACAACTCAACACCTGTAAAGACATCTTGTGGACAAAGGCTTTGAACGGGGGAGATGGTCCCAGGCTAAAAAGAGGAATCCCAGCCTGTGCCTGAAGGAACTATACCATCATGGTGAGACATTGTTTGAGTCAAATCCTGTCTAGTTTATAGAACTCAGATTGTAATTTTGCTTTTATTTATTGGGTAACCAACTTTGATCTTTATGTTTATTACTTATAATCACTTAAAATCTATCTTGCTGTAGTTAATAAATCTGTTTTATGTTTTACCTAAAACAGTGTGTTATGCTTGAAGTGCTTTGGGAATCTGCTCAGTGTAATGAAGCTGGTGCATGTCAACTTTCCTTTGTAGAAGTGGCAGATTGGGTAATAAACTTTCACCGGTGAGGCTTCTGACCAGGTGTGATGGGCTGTACCTACCTTTAACTAGCCCCTAAAGGGTCAATTGTGCTTTTCAGGCTGAGGAAGCCCCGGCTCTCTGACTCCGCTGGGCATGTTCAGCCTGGAGGCAGAGTATAAAGGGGAGCAGCCCAACTCAGTGGGGGCAGGCTGCTGAAACGGAGGATGCAGAGTGCAGGCTGTCTCCAGGGAGCTGCTCCAGACACCAAATACAGACCCAAAGCACGCAGAGCTCCAGACTGACCCCAGACTGCCTGAGGAGCCCAGAGAAGAGTCCGCACTGACAGGAGCTATGCCACTTGAAGACCCAGAGACCCGGGGGAGCTGTGGAGAATCGCCGGGGAGAAAGGGTAGAAAGCAGCCCAGGAGACTTAGATTTTCTCCAGTGAGTGAACTGGGGAACCAGTCAGCGTGTTTCAGGAGGATGTGCGCTGACTCGGTGGTGAGCACCCCCACCACCGCCAGGGCCCTGGGCTGGGACTCGGAGAAGGAAGGGCCTGAGTTCCCCTACCCTGGGCACCACAAACCCCTCAGTGGTGCCTCACTTCCCCAATGGGCCAATAGGCCACACAATCCCATAGAGTGGGGCAACTGTATTGATTCTGGACTTTAGGTCATGCTGCCCTGACTGGAAGGGTCGCTTTATTGACTCTGGCCATCTGCCTGCCTGACCTGGATTCCCAAAAGGTGTACTGTCTGCCAGAGGCCTGTTTCTGAGACATTATGGAATGATTCTTGAGGATCATCCGGCCCCCTAACGACCATTACTACATCTATGTGGGAAGTAATGATATCTGCGAGGCATGACCCTGAGCAGATCAGCTGTGACTACTAGGCTCTGGAAGTGAGAGTGAAGGAGCTGGGGGCAGGTGGTGTTATTTTTGGTCCTCCCAGATGAGGGTAGGGGCCCAGGCAGAGACCGATACATCCAGGAGGTGAATGCCTGGTTGCGCAGATGGTGTGACCAGGAGGGCTTCAGCTTCAATAAGCCATGGGATACTGTTCTGAGAAGAAGGACTGCTGAGCAGAGTTGGGGTCCATCTATTGAAGAAACAGCAAAATATCTTTGGGTACAGTCTGGCTAACCTAGTGAGGCTGGCTTTAAACTAAGTCTGAAGGGGGCAGGAAACAAAATCCCACAGGTAGTCCAGGACATGGAGACCTGGGTGAAGGGTTGGAATCTGGGGGAAACATGGGACATCACATCATGAACAAAGGAGACACAAGAGGGAACACAGAGGGGAAATCTAACAGACACCTTAGATGTATGTTTTCTAATGTGAGAGATATGGGGAATAAAAAGGAAGTACTAGAAATACAAATAAAAAGATTGGTGTTGTGCATCAACTCCTTGGACATGTCATGAGTGCACTCACCAAATATCCAACCATCCAAACTAGAGTCTTTCGACCCCATGTGAGCAGCCTCAGCAGAGACCAAGGACCAGTCATGATCATGAGGTACCATCTCAGAAGTGGGAGAGGTTAGTTCAATCTCCCAGACCCAGTCACTTCATGTTCTCTCCATGGAGACTGTGATATCCATCAAGATGGACAATTGTTGCCAATCAAACATTGTGGTGGGTTATGTAGGGATGAATTTAAAGCTGGGGCATACACTACATCAGTGTGTTGTGTGACAGCTCCAGGTCATTTTAGGGATCCATCAATGTTTGTATTTGATGTCTTGTTGTTACTAAGACAATATTTGAAATAATTATTTGGAGTCATGTTTGCAAATGTAACTTTTGTTCTGCACCCCCTAATGTAACTCCCATGGGCTTTGGCTCCTTTTTTTGCCACTGGCATATTTAGTGACTTTGGGCAATACTTAAGAGTTGGGTTTCTAATTCCAATAGGCCCAGTTGAAAATCACATCCATACCCCCAATCCAAAAACAAAACAAAAAAATGGCACTTAACGTATGTTTAGCTGTAAGCCTTCCATGGGACTTCTCTCATTTCATTCTTGCCTGGAACTAGAATCCAGGATGTGACGGAGTGTCTGCCGAGACTGATCAAGACCTCGGACCACCACCCCTTCCTACTTCTCCACATGGACACCAATGATACTTCCAAGAATGACCTTGAGCATCTCACTGCAGACTATGTGGCTCTGGGAAGAAGGATAAAGGAGTTTGAGGTGCAACGAATGGCTACGCAGATTGTGTCGGAGACAAGGCTTTGGATTCTTTGAACATGGGATGGTGTTCCAAGAAGGAGGAGTGCTAAACAGAGACGGGCTCCATCTAACGAAGAGAGGGAAGAACATCTTCGCAAGCAGGCAGGCTAACCTAGTGAGGAGGGCTTTAAACTAGGTTCACTGGGGGAAGGAGACAAAAGCCCTGAGGTAAGTGGGGAAATGGGATACCGGGAGGAAGCACGAGCAGGAGAGTGCAAGAGGGGAGGACTCCTGTCTCAGACTGAGAAAGCGGGACAATAAGCGATTTATCTTAAGTGCCTATACACAAATGCAAGAAGCCTGGGAAACAAGCAGGGAGAACTGGAAGTCCTGGCACAGTCAAGGAACTATGATGTCATTGGAATAACAGAGACTTGATGGGATAACTCACATGACTGGAGTACTGTCATGGATGGATATAAACTGTTCAGGAAGGACAGGCGGGGCAGAAAAGGTGGGGGAGTTGCATTGTATGTAAGAGAGGAGTATGACTGCTCAGAGCTCCGGTATGAAACTGCAGAAAAACCTGAGAGTCTCTGCATAAAGTTGAGAAGTGTGAGCAACAAGGGTGATGTTGTGGTGGGAGTCTGCTATAGACCACCAGACCAGGGGGATGAGGTGGACGAGGCTTTCTTCTGGCAACTAGCAGAAGTTACTAGATCGCAGGCCCTGGTGTCTCATGGGAGACTTCAATCACCCTGATATCTGCTGGGAGAGCAATACAGCAGTGCACAGACAATCCAGGAAGTTTTTGGAAAGTGTAGGGGACAATTTCCTGGTGCAAGTGCTGGAGGAACCAACTGGGGGCAGAGCTCTTCTAGACCTGCTGCTCACCAACCAGGAAGAATTAGTAGGGAAAGCAAAAGTGGATGGGAACCTGTGAGGCAGTGACCATGAGATGTTTGAGTTCAGGATCCTGACACAAGGAAGAAAGGAGAGCAGCAGAATACAGACCCTGGACTTCAGAAAAGCAGACTTTGACCCCCTCAGGGAACTGATGGGCAGGATCCCCTGGGAGAATAACATGGGGGGGAAAGGAGTCCAGGAGAGCTGGATGTATTTTAAAGAATCCTTATTGAGGTTGCAGGAAAAAAACATCCCAATGTGTAGAAAGAACAGGAAATATGGCAGGCGACCAGCTTAGTTTAACAGTGAAATCCTTGCTGACCTTAAATACAAAAAAGAAGCTTACAAGAAGTGGAAGATTGGACAAATGACCAGGGAGGAGTATAAAAATATTGCTCAGGCATGCAGGAGTGAAATCAGGAAGGCCAAATCACACTTGGAGTTGCAGCTAGCAAGAGATGTTAAGAGTAACAAGAAGGGTTTCTTCAGGTACATTAGCAACAAGAAGGAAGTCAAGGAAAGTGTGGGCCCCTTACTGAATGAGGGAGGCAACCTAGTAACAGAGGATGTGGAAAAAGCTAATGTACTCAATGATTTTTTTGCCTCTGTCTTCACGAACAAGGTCAGCTCCCAGACTGGTCAGCTCCGGCTGGGCAGCACAGTATGGGGAGAAGGTGACCAGCCCTCTATGGAGAAAGAAATGGTTCGGGACTATTTAGAAAAACTGGAAAAGCACAAGTCCATGGGGCTGGATGCGCTGTATCCAAGGGTGCTAAAGGAGTTGGCGGATGTGATTGCAGAGCCATTGGACATTATCTTTGAAAACTCATGGTGATCGGGGGAGGTCCTGGATGACTGGAAAAAGGCTAATGTAGTGCCCATCTTTAAAAAAGGGAAGAAGGAGGATCTGGGGAACTACAGGCCAGTCAGCCTCACCTCAGTCCCTGGAAAAATCATGGAGCAGGTCCTCAAGGAATCAATTCTAAAGCACGTAGAGGAGAGGAAAGTGATCAGGAACAGTCAGCATGGATTCACCAAGGCAAGTTTGCCGGACTAACCTAATTGCCTTCTATTAGGAGATATCTGACTCTGTGGATGAGGGGAAAGCAGTGGATGTGTTATTCCTTGACTTTAGCAAAGCTTTTGATACGGTCTCCCACAGTATTCTTGCCACCAAGTTAAAGAATTATGGTTTGGATGAATGGACTATACGGTGGATAGAAAGCTGGCTAGATCATCGGGCTCAACGGGTAGTGATCAATGGCTCCATGTCTAGCTGGCAGCCGGTTTCAAGTGGCGTGCCCCTGGGGTTGGTCCTGGGGCCGGTTTTGTTCAATATCTTCATTAATGATCTGGAGGATGGCATGGACTGCACTCTCAGCAAGTTTGCAGATGACACTAAACTGGGAGGAGTGGTAGATACGCTGGAGGGTAGGGATAGGATACAGAGGGACCTAGACAAATTAGAGGAATGGGCCAAAAGAAACCTGATGAGGTTCAACAAGGACAAGTGCAGAGTCATGCACTTAGGATGGAAGAATCCCATGCACTGTTACAGACTAGGGACCGAATGTCTAGGAAGCAGTTCTGCAGAAAAGGACCTAGGGGTTACAGTGGATGAGAAGCTGGATATGAGTCAACAGTGTGCCCTTGTTGCCAAGAAGGCTAATGGCATTTTGGGCTGTATAAGTAGGGGCATTGCCAGCAGATCGAGAGACGTGATCATTCCCCTCTATTCGACATTGGTGAGGCCTCATCTGGAGTACTGTGTCCAGTTTTGGGCCCCACACTACAAGAAGGATGTGGAAAAATTGGAAAGAGTCCAGCGGAGGGCAACAAAAATGATTAGGGGGCTGGAGCACATGACTTATGAGGAGAGGCTGAGGGAACTGGGATTGCTTAGTCTGCAGAAGAGAGGAATGACGGGGGGATTTGATAGCTGCTTTCAACTACCTGAAAGGGGGTTCCAAAGAGGATGGATCTAGATTTTTCTCAGTGGTACCTGATGACAGAACAAGGAGTAATGGTCTTAAGTTGCAGTGGGGGAGGTTTAGATTGGATATTAGGAAAAACGTTTTCACTAGGAGGGCGGTGAAGCACTGGAATGGGTTACCTAGGGAGGCGGTGTAATCTCCTTCCTTAGAGGTTTTTAAGGTCAGGCTTGACAAAGCCCTGGCTGGGATGATTTAGTTGGGAATTGGTCCTGCTTTGAGCAGGGGGTTGGAATAAATGACCTCCTGAGGTCCCTTCCAACTCTGATATTCTATGATTCTATGATTTATACCAACTGACAATCTGCCTTTCCATTTTCAAGAATCTGGATTATAATTTGTCAATGTATCTGGTCAGGAAAGATAATCAGAGCATGTTAAAATGTAACCAGATGAAATAGCTAAAAGTTCAAACACTTAATAGTAATCAAGACCTTATTGTAAATGAGCACTGGTGTACGAAATGGTCACAGAAATTCTGTGGTGAATAATGGTGACAAATTAATACTTTTAAGAAAATCATTATGTGGGCCGGAAAGAAGCTGAAGCACAGTAATTTAAATGGATTATCTATCTATCTATCTATCTATCTATCACACTTTCCTTTAATCTCACTTATGTTATGTGCACAAATATAATTTATTTAGCACAGCAGGAACAAAGAAAACTGTGCTCAGACACATCATTACTAACAGACTAAAACCCCATCATTTGAACAGAAACTCAGCTACCCTATACCTATAGAAATTCTTTCCCATCTCTTGATCAGCATGGGAATCAAAAGTTGAGCTGTCTTGAACCCCCCCCCCCCCCATGAAAGGCATGACACACTGACACCCCCAATACAAGGCGAGAACAACAAAGAAAGAGGGGAAAAGACACATGCTTCTAAGCAAACATACCCCACCCTCTGCAATTCACAGGAAACAGACCAACCAGCAAAACAAACCAAGGAACAGAGACAATCAAGCAAATAAAACATCTCTTATCCCAAACATAAATTTTACCCCTCCCTCCCCCCAAAAGAGATGAGCCAGAGAGTAGATAAAGTTGACTAATGACTTTGCTGTAGCTACTGATTTAATGTGTATGGTGCTCTGATGATGTAGTGATGGCAGCTATATAAATCCTTAAATTGGATTAATAGATAGGTTCTGACCTTATTTACACTGTTTAATTCTACAGTAACTCCACTGACTTCAGTGGAATTAATCTGGACTTTAACCACTACAAAAACACATTGCAGGCGATTTTCCCATGGAAAGAATATTTCCATCAGTTGAATGTAGCTATAATGAAACACAGAATAAAATGACAGTCACGGGAGAAAGACAAACATATTATTCTTGGTGAATAACTTCCACACAGTCAATCTCCTCAGGGCAGCTTTGTTCTCCTTGTTCCTCATGCTGTAGATGACTGGATTCATCGTTGGAGGCACCACAGAATACAAAACAGCCACCACGAGATCCAGCCCTGATGCTGAGCTGGAGGTAGGTTTCAGATGGGCAAAGCTGCCAGTGCAAAAGAACAAGAAGACCACAGTGAGGTGAGGGAGACAGGTGCAGAAGGCTTTATGCCAGCCCTGCTCAGAGGGGATTCTCAGCACTGTCATGAAAATGTGAACATATGACACAATTATTAAAGCAAAGCAGCTTAATAGCAAACATGCACTAAAGCCAAGAATACCAACTTCACTGAGGTATGATTCAGAGCAGAAGAGCTTGAGTAGCTGGGGGATTTCACAGAAGAACTCTTACCTGCTCAACAATTAAAACTTAGATCAACATAGCTATACCACTCAGGGCTATAAAATCACACCCCGGAGTGGTGTAGCTATTCTGCTTTCACCCCTGGTGTAGATGGAGCAAAATCAATGGAAAAATATGTGTGATGATCTAGCTCCCATAACTCGGGGAGGTGTTATTCCTACATAACCCCCCTTTGAGACAGAACTGACTGTTGCTCTCTGCAGATGAGCTGTGTGTAGCTGGCTTTGAACGTCACCGGCATTAGACAACCAACACTGCAGGAAGGTGATGTATCCATGTCTAATTTGTAAGGGCTGGAGGGACTCATTCCCTGGAACCCTGCCCAGCTCGGAAGCAGAGGCCCAGAGTCAAAAGTTCATGAATTCATCAATTTTAAATTGTGCTGGTCCCATGATGATCCCAGCCATTCCACGTGAAGCACAGAGTCAGGGGGGCAGAGCCCCATGCATGGCCCTGGAGTGTCTGAACCCAGCCCTGAGAGTCAGCAGAGCTTGATGGGTCTAAATGTGCCTTTTCCCCAGGTTCCTGGGAACAGCCCTGCTCAGAGAAATAACTCCTGGATGGACCAGCTGCCATAGAGGGAAGGGCAGGGACCCCCCCAATTCTAAAGCACGTAGAGGAGAGGAAAGTGATCAGGAACAGTCAGCATGGGTTAAGGCTAGAGGGGATTCCTCTGGACTCTTTAAGTTTGATTACCCTGTAAAGTTATTTTCCATCCTGATTTTACAGATATGATTTTTATCTTTTTCTTTAATTAAAAGCCTTCTTTTTAAGAACCTGATTGATTTTTCCTTGTTTTTAGATCCAAGGGGGTTGGATCTTGATCCACCAGGAGTTGGTGGGAGAAAGGAGGGGGATGGTTAATTTCTCCTTGTTTTAAGATCCAAGGGGTTTGGATCTGTATTCACCAGGGAATTGGTGAAGAGTCTCTCAAGGCTACCCAGGGAAGGGAATTAGCACTTTGGGAGTGGTGGCAGCAGACCAGATCTAAGCTAGTAGTTAAGCTTAGAAGTTTTCATGCAGGCCCCCACATTTGTACCCTAAAGTTCAGAGTGGGGAAGCAGCCTTGACAACATCAAATTGACAGCTCTGCCCCTAGTTGGTTCCTCCAGCACTTGCACCAGGAAATTGTCCCCGACACTTTCCAGTCCTAGATTTTGAATGCCCAAAGCTCATGTCCATTTGATACTGGAGTCTGTGTTCGGCCCATTGCTAAGAAAGGAGACATTGGTAACACCCAGATGAAGTTTCCAAGGCCCTCAATGTTGAGAAGGTTTTGGATCTCTCTCTAATTGTCCAAGCTGATATGTTCAAAGCCGGTTCCCGTCAACATAGCACTGTCCACACGTGGGGTTAGGTCGGTATAGCTGCGTCATTCAGGGGGGTGGATTTTTCTCCATCCATCTGCCCTGGACCTCCAAAAAAGTTTCTGAGTTCTTCCAACCCCCACAGCAGCTTACACACACATCCTCCCCCGCCCCAAGCTCCACCTAGATTGTGGTGACTTTGGGCATCTAGTTTAACCCTTTCAGGGAAAATGTAGCAGCAAAACAGGGAATACAGGCTGAGCTAAAGAATTTCTTAAATACAGAAACTTTACTTTTAAAGCTCTTGTGTGTTAGACATTATTTGAAAACAGCAGTGTCCTGAGATGTCCCCTCCCTTGCTCTGATCTCACCCCTTCTGGGAGTCTGAGATCCATCAGTGTTTCCGGCTGGGCAGAGTCCTCCTTACCCTCAGCAAGTCCTTTTTACTTCTGGCCATGGCCAACCTCTCCTAGCACAGAACAGAACCCCGCTTTTCAATAGCCCCCCCTCTCTGTGCCATGGATTCAAACTGTGAAGTTCTGTTGTTCTATTGTTTGGCCTACCTAATTATACTTTAATACTTGACTTGCAGGAGTTTATTCTCCTTACGATTTTCCACAGTAGGATTTAACTTCCAGTGTTTAAAGGATGACTTTTTGCCTCTAACTACTTATATTACTTTGCTATTTAGCCATGGTGACTTGTTTTTGGTCCTCTTACTTCCGTATAAACATTTATCAATAAAAATCTAATCCTTCTAAGCCTAGCTATCACAAGTAACATACATCAATGTTTATAGCAATACTGAGTTTAGCCCAGAATCTTTGGCCACAACTTCATTGGCATTAAATTGGTGATGTCAATGGAACTTCTCTGCTTTGGTGCTAGTATAGCTGACATGGGAAATTTTACCCTTACATCTCTGTCACGCTGACTTTCTCTAGGCTGACATTAGAAAAAACTGGGTCTTTTTGTTTCCAAGCCATTGGCCAACTCCTGATCTCGTTGAAGTGAATGGCTAAACCGAAGTGACTTCAATGGGATCCAGATTTGGCCTCATTATTGCAAGTCAGATATTCTTTGGGAAACAACAGGAAACCTTCTTCATCAAAATCGCGTCTTCCAGCCTAGTAAGAATGACATAACTTTTAGTTAGTTTTAAAACTTTTAATAATACTAATAATAATGATAATAGCTAAGCTGAGCAAACCTATGGCTCACTCGGAAAACCCCGTCAAAGAGATCATAGAATATCAGGGTTGGAAAGGACCTCAGGAGGTCATCTAGTCCAACCCCCTGCTCAAAGCAGGACCAATCCCCAACTAAATCATCCCAGCCAGGGCTTTGTCAAGCCTGATCTTAAAAACCTCTAAGGAGGGAGATTCCACCACCTTCCCAGGTAACCCATTCCAGTGCTTCACCACCCTCCTAGTGAAAAAGTTTTTCCTAATATCCAACCTAAACCTCCCCCACTGCAACTTGAGAACATTACTCCTTCTTCTGTCATCTGCTACCACTAAGAACAGTCTAGATCCATCCTCTTTGGAACCCCCTTTCAGGTAGTTGAAAGCAGCTATCAAATCCCCCTTCATTCTTCTCTTCTGCGGCCTAAACAATCCCAGTTCCCTCAGCCTCTCCTCATAAGTCATGTGCCCCAGCCCCTTAATCATTTTTATTGCCCTCTGCTGGACTCTTTCCAATTTTTCAACATGCTTCTTATAGTGTGGGGCCCAAAACTGGACACAGTACTCCAGATGAGGCCTCACCAATGTCGAATAGAGGGGAATGATCACATCCCTCGATCTGCTGGCAATGCCCCCACTTATACAGCCCAAAATGCTGTTAATGACAAATGGGCACACCCCATAGATGACAAACATTGACAACCTCATCTAACCAAACACTCATCATCTCCGCAGAAACATCTGGAAGAAAGAAACAACTCAACCCATCAACAAATCAATTACAAAAAAAATCTAAACTAAGAAACAGAGATAAGCAAAAAACAAACAGCTGTTTTTATCCCCAAAAATAAAGAGACAGAGATTCCAGGTTGTACACTAGAGACTTTGCTATGGCTACTGATCAGATAGTGATGGGTGGCTTTATAAAATCATTAGATAGATAGATAGATAGATAGATAGATAGATAGATAGATAGATAGATTTCGTAACCTATTTATGCTGGTGCAAACATAGATCAATTTCATTGACTAGATTTTGCCAGTGTAAATACCCCAATTTTCATACATAGATTGCATGCTACGTTCTCATGGAGAAAATAATGTCAACAGTAGATTATATTTATAAAGAAACACAGAATGACACTATGGTTATGGGGAAAAGGCAGACATTTTATTCTTGGTGAATTGCCTCAATCCAATCATTTTCCACAGGGCAGTTTTAATCTCCTTGTTCCTTATACTGTAGATGATTGGATTCACCTCAGAATAGAGAATCGATGCCACAAGATCCAGACCTGATGTGGAGCTGGAGATGGGTTTCAGGTAGGCAAATGTGCCAGGGAAAAGGAACAAGGAGATCACAGTGAAGTGAGAGAGGCAGGTGGAGAAGGCTTTACGCCGGCCCTGCTCAGAGGGGATTCTCAGCACAGTTTTGAAGATCTGAACATAAGACACAATTATTTAAAAAAGCAACTTAAGACTAAGCACACACTAAAGACAATAACCCCAGTTTCACTGAGGTACGAGTCAGAGCTGGTGAGTTTGAATAGCTGGAGGATTTCACAGAAGAATTGGTACACCACGTTGCCTCCACAGAAAGTTAACACAAACGTGTTCTCAGTGTTCAGAGCAGAATACAGATTACTGCAAATCCAGGCAATGGCCACCATTTGGACACATGCTCTTCTGTTCATCACAGTCTTATAGTGAAGTGGTTGGCAGATAGCCATGTATCAGTCATACGCCATGATGGTCAGTAAGGCAGAATCTGCTGAAGCAAAGAATAAGAGAAGAAAGACTTGGGTGATACATCCGGAATAAGAAAATCTGGTGTTCATGAGGGAATTGGCCATGGATTTGGGGATGGTGACAGAGATGGAGCCAAGGTCCAGAATGGACAGATTCACCAGGAAGAAGTACATGGGGCTATCAAGATGGTGGTCAAGGGCTATGGCTGTGATGATGAGAAGATTCCCCATTAGGCTTGCAAGGTAAAGCACCAGAAACACCACAAAGTGCAAAATCTGAAGCTTTTGAACATCAGAGAAACCCAGGAGAAGGAACTCGATCATGGTGGTTCGGTTGGACAAGCCAAATCCAACAGTCCTAGCAAAAAATGGCCCTCTATTGTGACCAACAGCAGGCTCTCAGTCTGGGCATGGAACTGAAATTCTAAAACACCAGCATAGCCTGATTTCCATTTTCCAGGGAAATATGACATAGACTCCCCCAGTGTCATACATGGCAATTTGTCTGTGATTATTCCACCCCAGCACCACATAGACAGCTTGCTTTCTGTTCATACATTGATGTATGGCACACAGTGCCAGCTACACTTACACAGCTATGAGCTGATAAGTTAGTAGCATCGCTCACTTACTGCTGTGTTGAATCGTTTGCCTCTGTGAATTTGTGTCTGCTCTGTGTGACGGTCAGGAGACTTGGGGTCTATCCTTGTCTCTGCCACTGACCTTCTGTGTGACCTTGGGCCAGCCACTTCCCTTCTCCGTGCCCCAGTTTTCCATATCTTTCTCTGCTTTATCTACTTCCCTGTGAGCTCTTTGAGGGCTGGGTTGTGTCTTGCTATGTGTATGTTCTGTGCACCTAGTTACAGTATGTGTGCTCAAATGGCATCAGTGCTGGATACTGGATATAGTGCTGGAACACGAAGGTTCGATGCCCACTGGCCTTCTCCATGTCCATCTATCGGCCATGTCAGGATAGACAGGCTTTGGCTGCTTCATTCACCTCTCTGTATAAAACAAATTCTGTGGGTAGCAGCTTTGCCGTTTACTCAGTTTTACTTTCCTTTGAAACATAAATCAAAACAGATGCAATAGCATCAATGGGCTTCCAAGTATGGTGTTATTAGAAAACAGCAAGTTCCCCAACCCTTTTTTAATGCTTAAGCCTGGCTGGAAATTTTGGGTTGAATTTTGTGTTTGTTTGTTTGTTTGTTTGTTTTTTTGTTTGTTTTGATAAGATAGATAGATAGATAGATAGATAGATAGATAGATAGATAGAAAGAAATTTGGGGTTTTAGCAAAACAACATTTTTAAAAAAACATTGTGATGTTCTCTTTGAAAAGTAAAAACAAAAAAGAAATTTTCATTTTCTTCATAAATTTTACACTTTTCAGTTAAAAGTTTTCAGTTGCCTAGCCCTGAGTAACTTTTGACCTGGGGGTTTTAAAGGAAAAGTTGAAATTTTCCACCAAGAGATTTTATGGTTTGGTTTTGTTTTTCTGACCAGTTCTAGTTCTGAGAACTGGCACCCCAATTACTAAGGCAGCTTTGTAAATCTCAGCCATAGCGATCTAAATAGCACTGACATGGGCAATAGCACTGCATCCTCTCTCCATGACAGCCTTTGACAATGGTGATCTCCCTCTCCCTATTCCACTCATCTGTGTGGTGTCTAAAGTAACTGACACGCCCATGTCTGAGAATCCCAGCTGTTGAAAGAGGCCAGAGACAACAGCTCCCCCTCTGACAGAAGGTGGCACTAAAGGTGCTGTAGCATTAAGGGAGCCAAATCTAGGCCTGTTGTGAAAAGGGCACAACCATACCACCGTCCATGTTCTCAGGCCAGTTTACATGAGAGCTGAATTTGGGCTACACTTCACAAGATCCATAGCCTCAAGTCTGGAGGCACTTCGGACGTACTCAGGTGGTGAAATTCCATCTGTCATAACTATAAAGGGAAGGGTAACAGCCCTCCTGTGTACAGTACTATAAAATCCCTCCTGGCCAGAGACTCCAAAATCCTTTTACCTGTAAAGGGTTAAGAAGCTCAGGTAACCTGGCTGACACCTGACCCAAAGGACCAATAAGGAAACAAGATACTTTTAAATCTTGGTGGAGGGAAGGCTTTTGTTTGTGCTCTTTGTTTTGGGGGTTGTTCGCTCTTGGGACTGAGAGGGACCAGACATCAATCCAGGTTCTCCAAATCTTTCTGAACAAGTCTCTCATATTTCCAACTTGTAAATAAACAGCCAGGCAAGGCGTGTTAGTTTTTATCTTTGTTTTCTCAACTTGTAAATGTACCTTTTTGCTAGAGTGTTTATCTCTGTTTGCTGTAACTTTGAACCTAAGGCATGGATTCACCAAGGCAAGTTTGCCGGACTAACCTAATTGCCTTCTATTAGGAGATATCTGACTCTGTGGATGAGGGGAAAGCAGTGGATGTGTTATTCCTTGACTTTAGCAAAGCTTTTGATATGGTCTACCACAGTATTCTGGCCAGCAAGTTAAAGAAGTATGGACTGGATGAATGGACTATAAGGTGGATAGAAAGCTGGCTAGATTTTCGGGCTCAACAGGTAGTGACCAATGGCTCCACGTCTAGTTGGCAGCCGGTATCAAGTGGAGTGCCCCAAGGATCGGTCCTAGGGCCAGTTTTGTTCAATATATTTGTTAATGAACCTGAAGATGATGTGGATTACATCCTCAGGAAGTTTGCAGATTACACTAAACTGGGAGGAGTGGTAGATTCGCTGGAGTGTAAGGATAGGATACAGAGGGACCTAGACAAATTAGAGGATTGTGTACGGGGAGACTTTGGCAAACCAGTAAAGTGCCTAAAACCACTATGGCTTATTATTAAAGACAGCCTAGTCAGGAAGCTGTAAATTGGCCATTCAGCAATCTCAGCTTGACCAAGGCAGGAGGGGAGGGGGTTTTGAGGTGCCACAGAAAGGGCAGCTTGACCCTGCATCCTTCCTGATAAGAATTGTGTTGAAGTTGCAGATACATTTTAGAAGAGCAGGATGTACCCTCAGTAATGTCTATTGGGGTCTCAAGGCTGCAGACTCTGGAAAGACCCACACCTGGTTAATCAATAATCTGAAGAAACCTCTTCCTTGCCCATTGGAACTGTTTGCTTGACAAGTTTTCTCTAAGGGACATGTCATTGTATTACTAATGTATAAATAAGGGGGAAAAGCTTGAGATGGGGGGAACTCTTCAGGACTGGTCTCTCCCTCTAGATGCATCTTGTGTTCCCCAGCGGTTGACAGGCTGCTGCTGAGTCACTCAAGAGCCACACTCAGCTTTGGTAATTATCAAGGGTTGGGGGTGTTTTACTAATCTTGTTGCAGATGTGTGTAAGTGCTTGAGATTAAGTAAAGTTTAGCTTTAAGTGAAAGCACTCTTGTGTTGTCCTGTTTGTGTCAGCCATCTATCGGTCAGACGGCCATGTCTCCCCTGATTTATTTCCTGACACCTCCTCGCACAGAGTAAAAGTTACCAAGAGCTTTGGGTTGAAAGAACCCTGGGTAACAGATTGGACCAAAAGAAATCTGATGAGGTTCAACAAGGACAAGTGCATAGTCCTGCACTTGGGATGGAAGAATCCCATGCACTGCAACAGACTAGAGACCGAGCGGCTAGGCAGTTCTGCAGAAAAGGACCTTGGGGTTACAGTAGACGAGAAGCTGGATATGAATCAACAGTGTGCCCCTGTTGCCAAGAAGGCTAACGGAATTTTAGGCTGTATAAGTAGGACCATTGCCAGCAGATCGAGGGACGTGATCATTCCCCTCTATTTGACATTTTTGAGGCCTCATCTGGAGTACTGTGTCCAGTTTTGGGCCCCACACTACAAGAAGGATATGGAAAAATTGGAAAGACTCCAGCGGAGGGGGCTGGATCACATGACTTAAGAGGAAAGGCTGAGGGAACTGGGATTGTTTAGTCTGTGGAAGAAAAGAATGAAGGGGGATTTGATAGCTGCTTTCAACTACCTGAAAGGGGGTTCCAAAGAGGATAGATCTAGACTGTTCTCAGTGGTAGCAGATGACAGAACAAGGAGTAATGGTCTCAAGTTGCAGTGAGGGAGGTTTAGGTTGGATATTAGGAAAAACTTTTTCACTAGAAGGGTGGTGAAGCACTCACCTAGGGAGGCGGTGGAATTTCCTTCCTTAGAGGTTTTTAAGGCCTGGCTTGACAAAGTCCTAGCTGGGATGATTTAGTTGGGGATTGGTCCTGCTTTGAGCAGGGGGTTGTACTAGATGACCTCCTGAGGTCCCTTTCAACCCTGATATTCTATGATTCTATGACTATTCCCATTTCAGCTGAGAGACGGACCATCTCACCTCTAGATCATAGGGAACAATGTGGACCCAGGGGGGGTATAAGACAAAAGATTATTCCATCAAATGGGTATCTGACCGTCAGTGGAGCAGGGTATCTTTGAAAATTGAGCCCTTTTGAAAATGCAAGCTAAAGGCTTTGTAAAGTGGAAATTTATGCAGTCTTAAATTTTACAGGTGGCCACTCTTTAATCATTGGCTAAACAAACACACCAGAAACAACCATCTCTGAACTTTGGAGATCTCAGAATCCAGCCTTGCATCTATTTCTGCCTGCACAGAGACCATTCCCCACCCCGACACTCCTCTAGAACACCAGTGGCAATGTTAGCATAAGGATCAAAGCTCAGTTAGTACCATCTGATGGCTTTGTGGTGGCCTGCATGAAATGGACTGGGGATCTGTGTGTGGTTTGTAGAACACATATGTTCTGTACAAAGTCCCACATCACCAGGGATATATTTGCAGCCTTTTATCCATTACTATAGAGAGGTCAAAGGGCATGGAGAGGGGAATCCCCTGTCATCTAGAGAAAAGGTTCCTCCAGGGTAGGGGAGAGGCACATTTCCAGGGAGTGGCAGGGGAAGATTACACAGCCGATACTTAAACTTCTATGTGTTCAACTGAAAAATGTGAGACTTCAGACCCTTGGGCTTATGATCTGGCCTCTCCCTATTTGCGTGATACAAAGGACAACAGCAGACAAGGGGACATAACAAATCTGTGAGTCTTAAGGCTCGTATATACAGAGGAGTGTAAGGGCAACAGGTGCGTGCACTCCCCTTGTGCGGTCAATGGGCATTTGGTAGTTAATTACCAGAAGCCACTCTGAAAATCTCTGTCACAGCTCACAGTCTGGAGCAAGAGTCCAGTGTATTGCCCCACATTCTGCAGCACCCACATCCCGTTGTTTCTGCTCTAATTGCAGAGGATTCTGCAGAGTCAGTTACAGGTCCCTCCACAGGGCCAAGCCCATCCCTGGTGCCTCTACATGAAATCAGTGAATTTGTACCCAGGATACATTAGGCCGATTCTGTTGAGCTGTTCTCTACTCACTCCCCTGCTAATGCTTGCTGGAGATAATCACATCTCTGTGGCCCTCATAGGCATTTCATAGGGGATTCCCCACTCGGTCCAATAGTCTGATTGCTTTGGTTGCTATCAATACCTGAACCCCATGGCTGATGTTATGTCCTTTGCACAGCAGGCAGAACCTAAATGCAGCAGCAAGGCCAGGGACTTGATTGTGTCCCAATAAGGCATCTTTAGAGAACAGGACAATTCCTGGCCTTAGGGCCCCTGGACATTTGAAAGGAAATGAGGTCTCAGTTCACACCCCATTTCCATGTGAATGCTACAGACAGCGCAGAGTACTATGGCATGGGATAGCTCAGGAGATAAGAGATGAAAGCCCTACTTTCATCTCCAAGTCATCTGTTCAAATCTAGCTGCAGTGGCTCTGTGTCCTTCCCCCTTCTGACCTCTGTGAAAAGGGAAGATTTGTGTCTCAACTCCTTGGACGTATCATGATAGACCCCACCGACAGCCCATCCATCCAAACTGGGACCAGTTGACCCTCTGTGAGCAACCTCAGCACAGTCAAAGAGACCATCTCAGAAGTGGGTGGGGGTAGTTCAATCTCTCGGTCCCAGTCACTTCATGTTCTCTCTATGGAGATTGTGATAGCCATCAAAATGGACAATAGTTGCCAACCAAACATTGTGATGGATTATGTAGGGATGAGTTCAAAGCTGGTGCATACAATACAGGAGTGTGTTGTGTGACAACTCCAAGTCATTTTAGGGCTCCATCAATGTTTGTATGTGATGTCTTTGTTATTATTAAGACAATATTTGAAATAATTATTTAGAGCCACATTTGCAAATGTTACTTTTATTCTCCATCCTGAAATTACACCATATTGGCACATGTAAAAAACGTATTTAGGCTGGAATTTCTAAGGAGTCTAAGGTAGTGCACTAGAAAGGAATTTAGAAAAACTTGATTCAGGCCCAGGTTCTCAAAGGTTTTTAGGCACCTAACTCCCATGGGCCTTGGCTCATTGATTTGTCACTGGCATATGTAGTGTGTTTGGGCAATAGCCAATACTTAATGCATCACAGGAAGACTAGAGGTCACCTGACCCATTCACAATCCATACAATTTTTGTCCCTAATCCAGCAATCAACTTCTACACTTTTCACTCACATCGATAAATTCATTCCTCATCTGTTCACCATAACATTCTCTCACCTCAATTAATCAATCCAGTCATACTACCTCTTCAATACACCGCGTCAAGGAAAATTTGCAATAATGAGTAAGCCTCAGGGCACGTGCTGAAGTTCAAAAGAGTTGGGCTGTAGCATGAGAAGGCAATTCCAGTGTCAATGAATGACCAACTATTTTCGCAAGCGTCTCAGCAAATAATAACAACCTGATGTTCAATGAGCATCACTATTGAAATATATAGCACAACACTGCACCAAAGGAAATTTAGAGCTACAGTTTTGATTGTCTCTCCCAGAAGCTCGAGTCAGCTCTTACCCTGTACCATTTGAAGCACTGAGCGACAGCAATAAAAACATATGAATATTAGTTTTATTTTTAAAATCAGTTTGGCTCAGGTAAGTCATTCCACCAATACAGGCATGAATGTTCATGGTAACAGTGAACTTGAACCAATTGGGATAGGATATTTCAAAGGGGCTCAAGGGAACTGGGTGCTGAACTCCCACTGAAAGTCAATAAGAGTTGGATGTGTAATTACTATGGGGCCAATTGATACCCCCTAATCCAAAGGGAGGGGGGGAAAGCACTTAAGCATGAGTTCAGTCATGAGCCTTCAGTTGGACTTCTCTCATGTTTAAAGTTAAGCACTGGCTTACGTGTTTTTCCAGATCAGTGCCTTTGTTCAGATTATTCAAAGGAGTTTGAGTTTTAAATTCATAATCATTGAGTGTTTGGACAAGAAGCTACTATGATTCAGACCAACTGAGTAGCTTTGTTTTTAAGAAAACTCATTGTATACAATAAGGCAAAGAAACAGATCACGTTATAATGTATTCATTTAAAATGGCTGAAAGCTCACAGACAGTGCATGTAATGAAGTTCTTGTAAAAGAGTAATGGAGTAAGAAATATTCAAAGAAATAACAACAAATAATAAATAGTCACAGGAAAATCATGAGCTGGACATCAACAGTCATAGACAGAAAAAGAGGCACGATAAACTGGCATTGATTTTTCATGATCTATCTATCTATCTATCTATCTATCTATCTACATGATCTTATTTTATCTATTGTATATGTAGTACACACAACCATGCACAAACATGGTTTAATAAATATTAATTAATAATAATAACATCAACCAGCTTTGGAGATCTAGACACATTTGGATACTTGTGTGGAGGCGAGATGAATGGCTACATACAAAGCTACACATTGAAGTGAATGGCTATATCCCAATTGTTATGATTAAAAGGTTAGCTCAATCTCTTCTCCCCACTCTGGTCTCTTACTTCAAACCCTCTGGTCTAAGCTTTGTGCCTATCCGTCTCTTAGGGTGGAATCGTGTGATTCTCCATCTCTCAAACTGGGTCCCAGGCTATAGCAACTTGTGCATCAACTGTGATTTCTCCAACTGTGTTTGGTACCTGCAGTTGTTCCCACAGGAGCTGTGACCCATAGTAAGTTGAGTGACTAGACGTCTTCACCATGCAAAATGTGATTTATTTACCACAATAGGAACAAAGCACAACATAAGAGAAAATATGAGCACTTCCCAGCTCGATCACTGCAGTAGTTCGGTGGAATAAAAATTTGGCCTTCTGATTCAGACTCAGTTTGTCTTTAGGAAACCTTTTAATACCTTTCTCTTCCAAATATCTTTCCACCATAGGAAGAACAATACAGTATTTATTTATTTTAATAAATTTAAATAAATAAATAAATAACAATAATACATACAGTTATATAATGCTCTAGGTGCCCTAACTCATCATAAATGACACAATAAAATCCCATCAGCATAAAAATAATCACTTGAACAGACACCTGCAGAAACTTTTTTTCAATTCTTCATCAATGGGGAAAGCAAAACTTCAGGTCTCTCAGAAAACCCCATCAAGGTGATTATGATATTGACACCTTGAATAGATGACAAAATAAATGGATACTACCATTTAGTCAAACATACTCCACCCTTCCAAGCTCCTCCCTCCCAGCAAAAAGCAACCTGGAACAAAGAAACAAGTCAAGGAATGAATCAACAAAATTAAACAAAATGAAAAAGAAACAAGCAAACACACAAGCCAAACCTCTCATACTCCAGGCACAATTTTTATCCCCAAAAAGAAGAAGAGCCACAGACTTCATGAAATCCACTAGTGACTTAGATATGGCTGTTGATATTCTGTGCAACATGCTCAGATAATGCGGTGACAGTAGCCCTATAAATCCCTATGACAGATAGATAGGTGCATATGTAGAAGTATGGAAAGATAGATTCTGATCTTATGTTCACTGGTGTAATCTTATACTAACTCATTTGACTTCACTGAATCTAGTCCAGATTTCATGATTTCATAAACAGATTGCACACTATTATTCTGAAAGAGACAATTTGGTCATCAGTTGATTATACATACAAAGAAACTCAGAATGAAATCACAGTCAAGTTGCAATGATGGACATTTTAACTCTTGGTGAATAACCTCCACACAATCAGTTTCTTCCATGCAGCTTTCATCTCCTTGTTCCTCATGCTGTAGATGATCGGATTCATCACTGGAGGCACCAGGGAATAGAGAACACCTACCACAAGGTCCAGACCTGATTCTGAGCTGGAGGTGGGTTTCAGGTAGGCAAAAGATGCAGTGCAAATTAACAAAGAGACCACAGTGAGGTGAGGAAGGCAGGTGGAGAAGGCTTTATGCCGGCCCTGCTTAGAGGGGATTCTCAGCACAGTTTTGAAGATCTGAACATAAGACACAATTATAAAAACAAAGCAGCTTAAACTTAGAAACACACTAAAGGCAATAGCCCGAATTTCACTGAGGTATGAGTCAGAGCAGGCAAGCTTGAGTAACTGGGGGATTTCACAGAAGAACTGGTTGATGACATTGGACTGGCAGAAGGGCAACCTCAAGGTGTTCCCAGTGTGCAGGGCAGAGTAGACAATACTAATAATCCAGGCACTGGCTGCCATTTGGACACAAGCTCTCCTGTTCATCACTCTCTCGTAGTGCAGTGGTTGGCAGATGGCGACATATCGGTCATATGCCATGATGGTGAGTAAGGCAAGATCAGTTGCAGTGAGGAGGAAAAAGAGAAAGACTTGAGTGACACATCCAGGATAAGAAATCACCCTGGTGTTCATGAGGGAATTGTCCATGGATTTGGGGATGGTGACGGAGATGGAGCCGAGGTCTAAGATGGACAGATTCAGCAGGAAGAAGTACATGGGGGTGTGGAGATGGTGGTCGAGGGCTACGGCTGTGATGATGAGAAGATTCCCCATCAGGCCTGCCAGGTAAATCACCAGGAACACCACAAAGTGCAAAATCTGCAGCTCCCGAACGTCAGAGAATCCCAAGAGAAGGAACTCGGTCAGGGTGGTTCGGTTGGACATTTTCTTTCTCAGTTCATTGTGTGATGGCTGTGGAGGGAAAGACAAAAACAGTGGGGGAATTACAGTGACAGAGGGTGTGGCCCTGATTTCCTGCAGCAATATGATGTGAGTGTCAACCATTCATAGCACTCATCACTGCTATTAACTAGGAGTGGTGAGTTATCACATGAATGTAAATTGGCGCAGGTCCCTTAAAGTCAATGGAGCTGCATCGGTTTGCACCATCTGAAGAACTGGCTCATGATGTGGCTTAATAAAATGCCGTGTGAAGGATGGAGCAAAGTACAATCCCAAAGCAAAAATTGTAGCTAAGATGGATCCCCTATTGCTACAAACAGCAGGCTCTGGACTTGGGCAAGAAACTAAAATGCCAACACTGCCTGATAGCTTCTTTTCGTGGAAATACAAGATGGACTTGGCATTGTGTATGACAGCTCGCCTGTAATGATTTCACTGCAACACCACGTGGATGGCTGGTTGCCTGCAAATGTATTGATTTATGACACCAAATCCTGACTGCATTTCCATCTCTGTGTACCGATGGGCGAGCAGCATCACTCCACTACTTCTCTGCTGTGTCATTTACCTCTGTCACTTTATGGGTGTGTGGGTCAGTGGCCATCAGGAGACTTGGGTTCTGTTCATGGCTCTGTCACTGACCTGCTCTGTGACCTTGGGCCAGTCACTTCCCCTCTCTGTGCCTCTGTTTCTCCTCCATCCGTTTCTCTGCCTTGTCTTCTTGGACTGTGAGTTCTGTGGGGGATGAGCTGTGTCTTATTATATGTATGTTCACTGTCCCCATTTACAGCATTTGTGTTTAGCGGGCAGCACTGTGGGACAGAGAATATGGCACTAGAGCAGAATATCTCAGTTCTAATTCCATTGACATCCTCTATGTCCTTGGGCAGGGATAAGAGAGACAGGCTTTGGCTGGGGACTTCAATTCACTGTTCTCTATCTAAGGCACTAGTATATTTAATACCTATGCTGTTGGCTGCTTACTCAGTTTTACCATTCGACAAGTATCCCTTTGAAACAGAAATAAACACAGTTGCAATAGAGTGACTGGGTTCAAATTGTACTATTATTGGACTATATCAGTGTTCCTACCCCGGTTTAAATCTATATGTCCAATCTGGGGTATTCAGACATTTTCAGTTTAAATTATTTCAAAGGCAAACTAGATTTTAAACTGAGACATTTTCCAAGGAAGTCTCTGCTATTCTTGAAAAACAACCTATGTACTGGAAAAGTCAAAACTTTTTTTTTTTTTTAAATTCACTGACAATGTTTCGGTTTTAAGCAGTTTACCTGAAATTGTCTGGTTCTCAATGAACAAAAAGAAAAAAGTTTTGGTTTTCACAATTTCTGTGAAAAGTCAACTGTTGTCTGCTGGGGGAAAAAAAACTCTGGGGAGCTCTAAATGTTTGATTAAATTATATTAAACATTATGAAGAGTTCCAATTGTAACTCATAGTTCTATTATGAAATTTGCCCATTATATTAATACCCAAAGATATTTAATTGCAAATAGCAAACTTACTGTGTTTTCTCTGTGGAATATTCTCCAATTTGTGATGTATTCGACACTCCACCACAAGGATTCCTCAATCATTGCCTGTTTGTGTACCTGTCAATAATGCCCCATTACTGATTTATCCAGCTGCTGTTTCTCTGCCCCTTCACCATATTTCCTGAGATGCTGGGTCTTTCTGCAGTTCCCAGAAGACAGGGACCCACTCCACAGATGGGAGCTCCCTGCTCCCCTCCTCAGACCGGCTTGGCTGAGAGGTGAAGCCTCTCCAAGCTGTAAAACAATCACAGCTACTGAAGTCTTCAAACATGGGCCCAACTCAGTATGTGCTTGTTGGATGCTGAACTCCCATTGGAAGTCTATAGGAGTTTCATGTCAAACATGATCACAGCTCAGTATGTGCTTGTTCTGTGGCTAAATAGGTGAACTCAGAATCCAGGGCTGTGAGCCCAGCTCTGATCTCACCTCAGGAGCAAACCACCCTGACATCCTGCCCTAGTCCATCCTAACCCCACAGAAGGGGAACAGCACCTGCCCTGGATCTCACATGATTGCAGCATGCCTGCAAGGACCCTTGGTTAAAAAGCAAGGCAGGGCTGATGCCCTACAGGAGTCCCAAGGAGATTGAAGATAGAATATATATTTGTAACACAGACATGTGACCTACAATAGCTCAGAGCCCAGTGGCATCAGTGCCCCAGCCAGCCTGGAATAGCCTGTTCCTTCATTAACACCAAATAATCAGCTCTGAGACAGCAGAGATGCTTTTCCCCCTATGTTGCATCAGCTGTTCTTGGGATGCAGCCATCAGTGGAACCCACAGTTCAGGTTGCTCTGGCTGTTTGATGTTGGTCACTAAGAAGCAGCCAGAGGCACACACTAAAAGCTCAGTGCAACGACCTCAACCCATGTAAATTGATACAGTTCCACTGAGTTTCGAATGGTTTGGGCTCTTTAAGCCAAGTGGAGATGTGGCCTTTTGATTTCAATGGAGCTTCTTTGATTTACATTAGCTGGGGATCTGGCTCTAAGAGGTCCATGGAAGTACACCTCTACCCCGATATAATGTGACCCGATATAACACGAATTTGGATATAACGCGGTAAAGCAGTGCTCCGGGGGGGGCGGGACTGCACACTCCGGTGGATCAAAATAAGTTCAATATAAAGTGGTTTCACCTATAATGCAGTAAGATTTTTTGGCTCCCGAGGACAGCATTATATCAAGGTAGATGTGTATGTCCGTTTTCACCAGCTGGGGAATCTGGCTTCATTAACTCTGCTGGTGCTACTGCAGATCTACACCAGCTGGGGATCGGGCCCATAAACAGTTTCAAATCCATATTCTTTGCCTGTGAATCTGATCTGAGGAGACAAAAGTTCCAAACCCGTCTGCACTTTCTTTGATCTTTGACCCAAGGGATTAATTGTAAGGATGGAACTTTTAATGGTTACAGAGTGGTTAATTCCTACTGAGGACAGAACTGTGGAGGAATTCAGTGTTGCAGAGATCTTCTCTATCTGATTTTCAGCTTATCTGAAAATCTGGCTCAGGATGTGGCATGATAAAATACAATATGAAGGATGGACAAAGCCCACCCAAAGCCACGAATTCTAGCCAAGATGATCCCCCTCTTAGTCAGACAGCAGGCTGCAAACTTGGATGTGGAGGTAACATACTAAAAAGCTAATGGTGCCTGATTTCCACTTTCCAGGGAAATATGACATGGACTCACAAAGCATCCAATATGACAGCTCAGTTGTAAGGATTCCACAGCAACACCACACAGACATCCTGCTGCCTGTTTCCGAAACTGATTTGTGGCACCAAATCCCAGCTTCATTTCCATCTCTTTGTGATGAGGGGCTAATAGCATTACTCAGCTACTTCTATGTTGTGTCATTTCCCTCTGTGACCTTATGTCTGTGCTGTGTGGGTCAGTAGCCATCAGGAGATTTGATTTCTATTCCTGGTTCTGCCACTGACCTGCTGTGTGACATTGGGCTGGTCACTTCTCCTGCCTATGCCTCTGTTTCCTCTCCATCCCTTTCTCTGCTGTGTCTACTTTGGTTTTAAAATCTCTGGGGCATTGGCTGTGTCTTACTATGTGGGTGTGCTGTCTGTTTAGCAGGCATCAGTGTGTGACAGAGGATATGGTGCTAGAGCAGGAGAGCTGGGATCTAGTCCCATTGCCCTCCTTTATGTCCTTGGGTAGTGACAGGCTTTGGCTGGTGGCCTCATCTGTCTGTGCCTAAGTCTAAAGGTGCCTGCATGTCTAGCACATATTCTGTGGGTATCAACTTTGCTGTTTACTTAGTTTTACCATCCTGCAAGTAACTGTTTGAAACAGCAAATTAAACACAATTCCAATAGAGTGAATGGGTTTGTAATTGTGGTGTTATTGGAGAATATTAATGTTAGCATCCTGGCTTAATTATAGATTTCCAGTCTGGGCTAAATTTTCAATCTGTTTCCAATCTGTTTGTTTTCAATCTAAATTTGCAATCTGTTTAAATTATTCCAAAGGAAAAATGGTTTTTCAATTGAAAACATTTTCCTGGGAACTCTTTGCTATCCATAAAAACAACATATGTATTGGCAAAATCAAAACTTTTTTTTTTCAAAAAAATCAGTGATTTTTTTCCAGATTTCAGTAGCTTTTAACAGCAATTGTTTGGTGCTCGATGCAGAAAACCAAAAAATGTTTAGGTTTCACAATTTCTATAAAAATTGATTTTTTTCTGCTAAGAAAAAATGAGCTCTAGATGTTTTATTAAATGATTGTAAAAGTCTTAGAGTTTCAATGTAATTCATACTTCTATTATTACATTTCCTCCAGTATATTAAAACCCAAACATATTAACGGAAATAGTAAACTTACAGTGTTGGTCTTTGTGGAATGTTTCCCAGCCTGAGAAGCATTTGACAGTCATTGTCTATCTCTATATCTCTCAATAATGTCCCCACCACTGTGTTATCCAGCAGCTGTTTCCCTGCTTCTTCACCATATTCTGGGTCTCTGCAGTTCCCGACAGACAGGGATGCACTCCACAGACGACCACTCCCTGCTCCCCTCCTGGGGCAGGCTTGGTTGAGAGGTGAAGGACTAATTAGGATGGGGGATTGAAAGCCCCTTCAAACTCTAGAGCTGATCCTGGGTTGTGTGGGATTCAGATATGATCACAGCCCAGGATGTACCTGCCCTGGGGTTAAATAGCTGAATCTGGTCTCCAGGGCAGTGAGCCCAGCTCTGATCTCACCTCAGGAAGAAACCACCCTGATAACCAGCCCTAACCAAACCTAACCCCCACGCCAGAGGAGGAAATGAGCCACCCTGTATCTCATATGATGGCAGCATCCCTGGAAGGACTTTTGGCCAGAAACAAGGCAGGGCTGAATGACAAGTGACATCCCAAGGAGCTTGCAGAATAAAATATGTATTTGAAGCACAGACATGTGACCTACAATAGCTCAGAGCCCAGTGGCACCAGAGCCCCAGCTGGCCTGGAATAGCCTGTTCCTTCATTAACACCACATAAACAGCTCTCAGAGAGCAGAGATGTTTTTCTCCTGCATTTCATCAGCAGCTCTTGGGATACAGCCACCAGAGGAACCCACAGGTCAGGCTGCCCTGGCTGTTTGATGTTGGTCACTAAGAAGCAGCCAGAGGCAAACACTAGAAGCTCCTAGCTACGTCCTAAACTGGTGTAAATTGATACAGTTCCATTTCTTTCTGAGTAGTTAGGGCTGTTTACGCCAAGTGGAGATGTGACCCTCTGATTCCACAGAGCTACTATGATTTACACCAGCTGTGGATGAGATGCTTATGGACTATATAGTTTTCGACAGCTGGGGAATTAGGCTTCATTAACTCCATTGGAGCTACTGATGATTTACACCAGCTGGCGATCTGGCCCATTCTTCAGTTTCAAATACATATTTTTTGCCTGTGAATCTGAAGAGGAGACAGAAGTTCCTAACCAGTCTGCACATTCTTAATTCTTTGCCCCATGGGATTAATTTCAAGAATGGAACTTTTAATGGCTAAGGAGCATTTCTTTCTGACTGGGGAGAGAACTTTGGAGGAATTCAGTGTTGCTTTGATTTTCTGTATCTGATTTTCCGTATCCATTTGGATGAATGGAACCACTTCTTTCTTTCTTTCTTTCTTTCTTTCTTTCTTTCTTTCTTTCTCAGCAATTATATGTTTTCTTCCTGCAGATATCACTAAAATAAAAGACTCATTAGGCTGCAGGTGCAATGCTATATGACATCTTAAAAATGTTTATTTCACACTGATTGTAGGTATGACAGAGAGACTGAACAATTACTAAGGGTTAGATCCTCATCTGGTGTAAATCAATTGTAGCTTCATTGGAGTTAAGGGAGTCAAATAAACGCACCACCCCCACACAAACCTTGCATAAATGTGCCATAATGCAGTTAGAGTCAATGAGACCAGATCTCTTGATGCTGTAAATTAGCATAGTGGTATGGAGATATTCCAGTTGACGTGACCTCAGTATCTGCACCATGATGCCTAGTTTTATGTTTGTTCCACTATATGAGATTCTCTTTGCTTAGAACCTCTATCTCATTTTAATAAACATAAAATATTCAAAAATCTCAACATATAGTTCATAGACAGAAATCTGTGAGATGTGATCCCTGCTGGTAAATTGGCTGATAAATATATAGACACTAGGTATGGGGCCCCTAGGTAAAATGACAGTGATGGTGAGGGATCAGAGACCAGGAAAATGCCCAGTTTGAGACACCCAGCCAGAGGAAGGACCTACTCCAGCAGGAGGCGGGCCACCTTAGAGGCACCCCAGGAGAGAGTGGGGAGAAGTGATGCCACATTTGTAAAAGACTGGGTTCTATCTCCCAGCATTGTCCCATCTGTCTCCCAATGGTGAGAGCAATCCTGGAGCAGCAGCCTGCCCCACAACCTTATGTAGTTATCTTTGTGACTGGTTCAGGGTCTCTGCACATTCAGGCAGATGTAGCTGCATCAGTCAAACCCAAAGCAGTTTCCCCTCTCAGAGCTATTGTCTCAAGCTTTCTGTAAATTCTGGGAGGTGTGGTTAACATAGAGGTCATTGGGTGGTATTTAATGACCTTTGATAAAAAGAAGGTCTGATTGTCTAATCGTCTGGTTGGGAACCCCAATATGTAGAATGATGATGCACTGAGGGCAAAGGAAAACTTTAAACAATTTTATTAGAACATTTAGTAAAGATACAAAGCCTCCAAATTACATAAAAAGACAGCAGTAGCGTGAAATTAAGCTGATATTTTGTATCATCTCTTACATAGAATCACACCCTTTCTTGGAGTTCTGGTGGTCAGAGTGAAAAAGGATGTGAAAGGGTGTGAAAGGATCATCCAATGTTTTGAGAAATCTTAAAGGACTTATTCCTTCACCCTCCCACTTCCCTGGTCCTTCTTGTGTGAACAGAGAACAACAATACCCGAAGTCTGAAGATGCAAACAATTCGATGTCTATTGGAGTGAACTTCCAGCAAGCTTAAATCCAAGTTCCTTTTTTCCGAATCCCAACTTACTTCCTGTTTGCGCCTAATTTATATAGTAATATTCTCAGCTATACCTTAACCAATCATTTTACTGAAATCTATCTAACCAATCCTAACATATTGTAACATAATTCTCTAACCAGTTATATCCCACTACCTGAATTAGAAATGAGGGTTTCACAACCACAACTATTGAGAAGTGATTTCTTGCCAGACAGGATGCTATCAAACTAATCATAAGGTTAGAAGGGACCACAGGAGGTCATCTAGTCCAACCCACTGCTCAAAGCAGGACCAATCCCCAGACAGATTTTTACCCCAGTTTCCTAAGTGGTCTTTTCAAGGATTGAACTCGTAACCCTGGCAGCATGGCTTGCGCCTGCCCACCTCCCAAGCTTTCCAATAAGCCTGTCCTGTCACTCTGAGCAGCATGGAAAGGGGAAGAGGAGTGGGGGGGAGGGGGTTGGGTAAGGGGCAGGAGATCCCACGGGGCACTCAGGGGACAGGGTCTGGTTGGATGAGGTGGAGGTTCTGGGGGGGACAGTCAGGAGACAGTGAGCGTGGGGGTTGGATAGGGGGTGGGGTCTGGGAGTGGGAGGTCAGGAGACAAGGAGCAGGGGTGGTTGGATGGGGGAGTTCTGAGGGGGGCAGTCAGGGGGTGGGAAGTGGGAGGGGGCGGGGACCAGGCTGCTTGGGGAGGCACAGGTTTCCCTACTCGGCCCTCCATACCATTTCACAACCCCAGTGTGGCTCTTGGGCCAAAAAGTTTGCCCACCCCTGTCATAAAGCCTATAATCAGGTTCTTTCATGTCAGTCTTCTCCTGAAATTAAAATAAATATAATTTCAGATTGAAGGTTTGGATTCTCAAAGCTGCCTAAGGGATTAAACATGCCTAAATCCCATGAAAATTAACGGGATTTGAGCATCCAGATACCTAGGAAAGCTTGGAAGTATTTAGAAAGGCAAAACACACAATTGGCCTGCAACACAAATCTGTTAGAAGTTTGCTTTCCTCCTTGAGCACAGGAACCTTCCCATTAATCTCTTGATGGCACTTTTCATCTCAGTGTTCCTCAGGATGTAGATCATTGGGTTCAGCATTGGAATGACCACTGTGTACAGCACAGACATTGCCTTGTCCACTGTCAATTTCTGGAAAGGCCGGTCATAGATGAAGACACAAGGCCCAAAATGCAAACTCACCACTGTGATCTGAGCTGCGCAGGTGGACAGGGCTTTGTGTTTCCCTTCCATGACATGTGTCCTTATCTTGACCAGGAGGATGGTGTACGATATGAGCAATGCGATGAAGGCTCCGGTGGTGACCAGCCCATTGTTGGAGACCATCAGAAACTCCATCACATACGTGTCTGTGCAGGCCAGTTTGATGACTTGGGGGACATCTCAGTAGAAACTGTCTAGTGTGTTGGGTCCACAGAAGGACAGTTGGATGATCAGTGCAAGCTGGACAATGGAATGGACAAAGCCACCCAGCCATGCCCCTGCCACCAGCCCCATGCACATACTTCTGTTCATGATAGACAGGTAGTGCAATGGCTTATAGATGGCCACATACCGATCAGCTGCCATCACTACTAGGAAGAAGACCACAGTGCCCCCGATGAAGTGGAAGAAGAACATCTGGGTCAGACACCCTGTCATAACTATAAAGAGAAGGGTAACAGCCCTCCTGTGTACAGTACTATAAAATCCCTCCTGGCCAGAAACTCCAAAATCATTTTACCTGTAAAGAGTTAAGAAGCTCAGGTAACCTGGCTGACACCTGACCCAAAGGACCAATAAGGGGACAAGATACTTTCAAATCTTGGGGGGGGGAAAGCTTTTGTTTGTGCTCTTTGTTTTGGGGGTTGTTCGCTCTTGGGACTGAGAGGGACCAGACATCAATCCAGGTTCTCCAAATCTTTCTGAACAAGTCTCTCATATTTCCAACTTGTAAGTAAACAGCCAGGCAAGGCGTGTTAGTTTTTATCTTTGTTTTCTCAACTTGTAAATGTACCTTTTTGCTAGAGTGTTTATCTCTGTTTGCTGTAACTTTGAACCTAAGGCTAGAGGGGGGTCCTCTGGACTCTTTAAGTTTGATTACCCTGTAAAGTTATTTTCCATCCTGATTTTACAGAGATGATTTTTACCTTTTTCTTTAATTAAAAGCCTTCTTTTTAAGAACCTGATTGATTTTTCCTTGTTTTTAGATCCAAGGGGTTTGGATCTGTATTCACCAGGGAACTGGTGAAGAGTCTCTCAAGGCTACCCAGGGAAGGGAATTAGCACTTTGGGAGTGGTGGCAGTGGATCAGATCTAAGCTGGTAGTTAAGCTTAGAGGTTTTCATGCAGGCCCCCACATTTGAACCCTAAAGTTCAGAGTGGGGAAGCAGCCTTGATACGGTGGCAGAGCGGTGGGATCATTTTAAACCAAAAGCCAGTACGATTTTTTTCTCCTTTCTAGCTGCTTAGAAAGCAGAGCTGAAGGTATATGCATATCTTATCTCTCCTTGCCTGAAGGCAGAGGTGTTACGTTTTTTTAACAAGGGTCTTTGTTAAGAGAAGGATTCAAGCAGTGAGCAAACAGCTGGCAAAAGGAATTTACAAGCTGAATTGTTTTTTTTTCTTTCTACCTCTCGGGGATAGCTAGTTAGAAAGTCTCTGTTACCTGAGCAGCCTGAGCTGAGTGCATCCCAGTTTCAGTGAACTGCAGAGGGGGTGTGACCCAGCACAAGAAAACAGGAAAATGAGTACCAGGGACGTAGCTAACAAACTAGTACTGGCCAGACTAGAAGCAGAAGAAAATGAAAGGAAACATCATAGACTGCTCCAAGTAAAAGAAAAAGAGATGGAGCTGAAAGAACCTGGGAGGCAGTGACCATGAGATGGTCGAGTTCAGGATCCTGACACAAGGAAGAAAGGAGAGCAGCAGAATATGGACCCTGGACTTCAGAAAAACAGATTTTGACTCCATTAGGGAACCGATGGGCAGGATCCCCTGGGAGAATAACATGAGGGGGAAATGAGTCCAGGAGAGCTGGCTTTATTTTAAAGAATCCTTATTGAGGCTGCAGGAATAACCCATCCGAATGTGCAGACAGAATAGAAAATATGGCAGGCGACGAGCTTGGCTTAACAGTGAAATCTTCGGTGACCTTAAATTAAAAAAGGAAGCTTATAAGAAGTGGAATTTGGACAGCTGACTTTGGAGGAATTTGGAGGAATATTGCTAGAGCATGCAGGGCTGTAATCAGGAAGGCCAAGGCACAATTGGAGTTGCAGCTAGCAAGGGATTTGAAGGGTAACAAGAAGGGTTTCTACAGGTATGTTAGCAACAAGAAGGTGGTCAGGGAAAGTGTGGGACCCTTACTGAATGGGGGAGGCAACATAGTGACTGAGGATGTGGAAAAAGCTGAAGTACTCAATTTTTTTTTTGCCTTGTTCTTCACATACCAGGTCAGCTCCCAGACTGCTGCACTGGGCAACACAGAATGGGGAGGAGGTGAGCAGCCCTCAGTGGTGAAAGAACATATTAAGGACTATTTAGAAAAGCTGGACATGCACAAGTCCATGGGTCCAGATCTAATGCATCCAAAGGTGCTGAGGGAGTTGGCTGATGTGATTGCAGAACCATTGGCCATTAGCTTTGAAAATTTGTGGTGATCAGAGGAGGTCCCGGATGACAGGAAAAAAGCAAATTTATGCCCATCTTTAAAAAAGGGAAGGAAGAGAAACCGGGGAACTTCAGACTGGTCAGCCTCACTTAAGTTCCCAACAAAATCATGGAGCAGGTACTCAAGGAATACATTTTGAAGCACTTGGAGGAGAGGAAGGTGATCAGGAACAGTCAACATGGATTCCCCAAGGGCAAATCATGCCTCACCAACCTGATTGCCTTCTATGATGAGATAACTGGCTCTGTGGATATGGAGAAAGCGGTGGATGTGATATATCTTGACTTTAGGAAAGCTTTTGATACAGTCTCCCACAGTATTCTTGTCAGCAAGTTAAAAAAGTATGGATTAGATGAATGGACTGTATGGTGCATAGAAAGCTGGCTAGATTGTTGGGCTCAAGGTGTAGTCATCAATGGCTTGATGTCTAGTTGGCAGCCATTATCAAGTGCAGTGCCCCAGGGGTCGGTTCTGGGGCCGGTTTTGTTCAACATCTTTATTAATGATCTGGATGATGGGATGAATTGCACCCTCAGGAAGTTCGCAGATGACACTAAGCTGGGGAGAGAGGAAGATACACTGGAGAGTAGGGATAGGATCCAGAGTGACCTAGACAAGTTGGAGGATTGTGCCAAAAGAAATCTGATGAGGTTAAACAAGGACAAGTGCAGAGTCCTGCACTTAGGATGGAAGAATCCCATGCACTACTACAGGCTGTGGAACAATTGGCTAAACTGCAGTTCTGTAGAAAAGGACCTCGGGATTACAGTGGACCAGAAGCTGGATATGAGTCAGCAGTGTGCCCTTGTTGCCAAGAAGGCCAATGGCATATTGGGCTGTATTAGTAGGAGCATTGAAGCAGATCGAGGGAAGTGACTTTCCCCCTGTATTTGGCACTGGTGAGGCCACACCTGGAGTATTGTGTCCAATTTGGGTCCCCCTACTACAGAAGGGATGTGGACAAATTGGAGAGAGTCCAGCAGAGAGCAACAAAAAGGATTAGGGGGCTGGGACACATGGCTTATGAGGAAAGGCTGAGGGAACTGGGGTTATTTAGTCTGGAGAAGAGAAGAATGAGGGGGATTTGATAGCTGTCTTCAACTACCTGAAGGGAGGTTTCAAAGAGGATGGAGCTAGCTATTCTCAGTGGTGGCAGATGACAGACCAAGGAGCAATGGTCTCAAGTTGCAGTGGGGGAGGTCTAGTTTCGATATTAGGAAACACTATTTCACTAGGAGGGTGGTGAAGTACTGGAATGGGTTACCTAGGGAGGTGGTGGAATCTCCTTCCTTAGAGCTTTTTAGGGCCCAGCTTGACAAAGCCCTTCCTGGGATGATTTAGTTGGTGTTGGTCCTGCTTTGAGCAGGGGATTGGACTCCTGAGGTCTCTTCTAACTCTGATATTCTATGATGCTATGATTCATATTTAACGTTAAGCACTGGCTTATGAGTTTTTCAAGATAAGTACCTTAGTTCAGAATATTCAAAGGAGCTGAGTTTTAAATACATATGCAGTATACACAACCATGCACAAACATGGTTTAATAAATCATAAATAATAATAACAATAATAATGCAGCCTACTTCTGTGATCTAGACACAATTGGATCCTCCTGTGGATGAGAGACCATTGGCCAAATCCCAATCTACCCTTTGAAGCAAATGGCTAAATGGTTATAGGGTTAGAATAAACTCTGCTTTCTGCTCTGGTCTTTGAGTGCACACCCCATGTCTCCGTCTTGCGCCTGTCCCTCTCTTAGGCCTGGTCTACACTACGGGGTTAATTCGGATTTAGCAGCGTTAATTCGAATTAACCCTTCACCCGTCCACACAACGGAGCCATTTAATTCGAATTAAAGGGCTCTTAAAATCGATTTCTGTACTCCACCTCGACGAGCGGAGTAGCGCCAAAATCGATTTTGTTAATTCGAATTAGGGTTAGTGTGGCCGCACACCACAGAATTAATGTGGTTAAAATCAATGGGGTAGTGTGGCCGCACACCACCGAATTAATGTGGTTAAAAACCGAATTAATGTGCTTAGTGTGGCCACGCACAATCGAATTAATACAATCTGTTTCCCAAATTCGAATTATCTAAATTCGAATTAAGCTCGTAGTGTAGACGTACCCTTAGAGTTCAATGACGTGATTCTCCCTTCAAATTGCGTCCCAGGCTATAGCAATTTGTGCACCCACCGTTATTTCTCCCACTGTGCTTGGTACCTGCAGTTCTTCCCACAGGAGCTGTGACCAGTAGTAAGTTTATTTACCACAGTAGGAACAAAGCGTAACATAAGAAAAAATATGAGCGATTCCAATTCGATCACTGCAGTTGTTTGGTAGGATAAACATTTATTTTTATTACCCAGACTCAGTTTGTCTTTAGGAAATATTGAAATAGTTTTCTGTCATAAACAGATAGTTAACAGTTAATGCCTCTTTTACCTGTAAAGGGTTAAGAAGTTCACCTAGCCTAGCTGACACCTGACCAGAGGAACCAATGGGAGGACAAGGTGGTTCAAAGGGAAGGAGAAAAGTTCACTTTGTCTGTTGAGTTTTCACTTTGGACTGGAGTGGGAAAGCTCCAGAATTCAGCCTCTTATTAAGTAGTGAGTATTAGTGAAGGAAATAAATAGGTTTATGTTTATTTCTTTGTAACCTGTCTTATGCAATTAGAGGAATAGTCAAATTGGGTATTTGGGTATTTTTTTTTGTGTGTAACTAAGGATTTGCCCAGGGGAACATCCTCTGTGTTTGCACTCTGTTCTCAGAGGGTTTTCTTTTACCTTTCTTTTCTTTAATTAAAAGCCTTTTTTCTTAATACCTGATTGATTTTTCCTTGTTTTTAGATCCAAGGAGGTTGGATCTGGATCCACCAGGAGTTGGTGGGAGAAAGGAGGGGGGATGGTTAATTTCTACTTGTTTTAAGATCCAAGGGGGTTGGATCTGTATTCACCAGGGAATTGGTGAAGAGTCTCCCAAGGCTACCCAGGGAAGGGAATTAGCACATTGGGAGTGGTGGCAGCGGACCAGATCTAAGCTGGTAGTTAAACTTAGAAGTTTTCATGCAGGCCCCCACATCTGTACCCTAAAGTTCAGAGTGGGGAAGGAGCCTTGACACTTTCTCTTCCAAAATGTCTTTTCAGCATAGCAATACAGTATTTATTTATTTAAATAAAAAAGATAATATACATCTTTTATAAGGAGTAGGTGCCCTATCACATCATAAATAAGACAATAAAATCCCATCAGCATTAAAATAATCATTTAAACAGGAACTCAGCTATTCACACACCTACAGAAACTTTTTTTAATTCCACTGGTCTACAATTTTTGAGAAGTCGTCTGCTTCAGAGATAAAATGTGCTATTTATTATATATTTTGATGTGCTGAATTCAAATATGACAATTAAAACAACTGATTGGCTACTGTTTCTAAGATATTTAAGTTTTTACATTTTATGTCTATGTATATTGTGTAGATAGTAGAGTTTTAATCATAAATTGTAAACTTAGATCTTTTCATGTGTTTATGGTTGCTTTACATCAGGCCTGCACAACTTGTAAAGGGGCGAGGGCCATATTACTCCAAAGAAAACAGCTGAGGGCCGAACTCCCCTCCAGCACTGCCGAACCCCTCCCCAGCGCCACCCACTCCCCTTGAAACACAACAACCCCCCCAGCGCTGCCCAGCCCCCCTGAAACAACCCTCCCCCAGTGCCGCCCACCCCACGGAAACAAACCCTCCTTCCCTAGCGCTGCCCCATCGAAACAGCGTTCTTGAACCTTGGTAATATGTTATAGCGGGCCCCTAAGGTAGTATAATTAAGGTAAAAGAAAACTGTCTTTTTGCTAGAAGTAGAATAAGATCTTCCCCCCACTTTGTAATCAATTGCCCTGTTGAATGAATGAGGTGTGAATGAGGAAGGCATGGAAGGCAGGAACCTCCAGACAGCTGTAACCCTTGGAGGGGGGATGGGAGCCAGACCAGATCAGTAGAACAGGTCAGCCACCAACTCACCCCTTGCCTCCTCAGCCCCCCACCCCCGCCCCTGGCTCACCCCCCCCCCCCCCCCCTCTGCCCCCTCGCCTCCTCAGCTCCCCTCCTCAGCCGCCGGCTCACCTGCCCCCCTGCCACTGCCTGCCCGCTCGCCTCCTCAGCCGCCGGCTCACCTGCCCCCCTGCCACTGCCTGCCCGCTCGCCGCCTCAGCCGCCGGCTCCCTGCCCCACTGCCACTGCCTGCCCGCTCGCCTCCACAGCCGCCTCCTCCCCCGCCGCCGGCTCACCTGCCCCCCCGTCACTGCCCCCCTGCTCACCTCCTCAGCCCCCCGGCTTGCCTACTCACCCCCCGCCACTGCCCGCCTGCTTGCCTCCTCAGCCCCCCTTTCCCCCCACCGCCGGCTCACCTGCCCCCACTGCCCCCACGCCTACTTACCCCCTGCCACTGCCCGCTCGCTCGCCTCCTCAGCCCCCATCCCTCACCCGCTGCTTGCCTACTCACCCCCCGCGGGCCGCACAGTGAGCCCACAAGGGCCGCATGCGGCACCCGGGCCGCATGTTGTGCAGGCCTGCTTTACATGATAATATTTCACCTGTCCTGTTTATGTAACACTTTAAAAATCAGCAAAAGGGTTATATAATTAAAATTTATTATGAAACAAAAGGCAAAAAACTATTATGTACATAGTTTAGTCCTATTCAGTGTCTACTCGGCGCTTCTTGGCTTGTCTCTTGTATTGATTAAATGGAGCATCTCTTGTCACTGTCCAGCAATAGTCTGCAAGCATTGATGGGTTCCACTTGCCCTGATAGCGTTTCTCCATTGTTGCAATGTCCTGGTGATATCGCTCGCCGTGCTCGTCGCTCACTGCTCCGCAGTCCGGTGGAAAAAAATCTAGATGAGAGTGCAAAAAATGTATCTTTAGTGACATGTTGCAACCAAGGCTTTTGTATACCTTGAGGAGGTTTTCCACCAACAACCTGTAGTTGTCTGCCTTGTTGTTTCCGAGAAAATTTATTGTCACTAACTGGAAGGCTTTCCATGCCGTCTTTTCCTTGCCACGCAGTGCATGGTCAAATGCATCATCTCGAAGAAGTTCACGAATCTGAGGACCAACAAAGACATCTTCCTTTATCTTAGCTTCACTTAACCTTGGAAATTTTCAATGGAGGTACTTGAAAGCTGCTTGTGTTTTGTCAATGGCCTTGACAAAGTTCTTCATCAGACCCAGCTTGATGTGTAAGGGTGGTAACAAAATCTTCCTTGATTCAATAGGTGGTGGATGCTGAACACTTTTCCTCCCAGGCTCCAATGACTGTTGGAGTGGCCAATCTTTCTTGATGTAGTGCGAATCTTTTGCATGACTATCCCATTCGCAGCAGTACTTTATGTATCCAGTCTGCAGACCAAGCAAGAGAGCAACAACCTTCAAATCGCCACAAAGCTGCCACTGATGTTGGTCATAGTTTATGCACCTCAAAAGTTGTTTCATGTTGTCATAGGTTTCCTTCATATGGACTGCATGACCAACTGGAATTGATGGCAAAACATTGCCATTATGCAGTAAAACAGCTTTAAGACTCCTCTTCGATGAATTAATGAACAGTCTCCACTCATCTGGATCGTGAATGATGTTGAGGGCTGCCATCACACCATCGATGTTGTTGCAGGCTACAAGATCACCTTCCATGAAGAAGAATGGGACAAGATCCTTTTGACGGTCACGGAACATGGAAACCCTAACATCACCTGCCAGGAGATTCCACTGCTGTAGTCTGGAGCCCAACAGCTCTGCCTTACTCTTGAGTAGTACCAAATCCCCGACAAGGTCATTCAGTTCACCTTGTGTTATGAGGTGTGGTTCAGAGGAGGAGGATGGGAGAAAGTGTGGGTCCTGTGACATTGATGGTTCAGGACCTTAAGTTTCATCCTCTTCCTCGTCTGACTCAAGTGAGAATGATTCTGGTGCATCAGGAACTGGCAGTCCTTCTCCGTGGGGTACTGGGCGTATAGCTGATGGAATGTTTGGATAATGCACAGTCCACTTTTTCTTCTTTGAAACACCTTTCCCAACTGGAGGCACCATGGAGAAGTAACAATTGCTGGTATGATCTGTTGGCTCTCTCCAAATCATTGGCACTGCAAAAGGCATAGATTTCCTTTTCCTGTTCAACCACTGGCGAAGATTTGTTGCACAAGTGTTGCAGCATATGTGTGGGGCCCACCTCTTGTCCTGATCTCCAATTTTGCAGCCAAAATAAAGGTGTTAGGCTTTCTTAACCATAGTGGTTATACTGCGCTTTTGTGATGCAAAAGTCACTTCACCACAAATATAGCAGAAGTTATCTGCACTGTTCACACAAGTACGAGGCATCTCTGCTCACTTTGGCTAAACAGAAATGTGTCCCTTTGCAAAATCAAACACTGACAAATAAGAGAGCACGACACTGTATGATTTCTAGAGCTGATATAGAGCAATTTGTTCAGCAGAGTGATGTAAGCTTCGTTATGATTGCATCATCCATGACTTCTTGGAATAACATGATGCAATTCATATCATGTATGACGCAATACCAGCTTCAGATTGCATCATTCATTGTTTTGCCTAAAACGCAAGTACTGTCTAAACCCAGTCATAGATTTATTCATAGATCCAGTCAAAGATGTATTTTAGTCATTTCTGGTTTAAATTGAGATCCCTTCCCTTTATAACTCACTTATCCTCCGCCATTCCCAAGTCAAGGGTCGTATATACTGACCCAATAGCATATCTTGAAAACTAGAGCCAATCAACAAATTTAAGCATCATTTTCGTTCTCAGTGACCCAGAATTAGTAAAGTTTGACTACATTTATTTCAGAAGCATTTTGGCTGTAGAGCAGTGTTCTTCATCATTAAGGAAAGGAAAACTCCAAGTCACCCAAAAAAGCCTTTCAAAGACATTATGGCATTGACACATTGAATAAATGGATATCCAGATTTAATCAAACATATTCCACCATGCAAATTCCTACCCCCCAAATGTCACCTGGAACAAAGAAGTAACTCAACCAATGAATAAATAAAACGAAACAACATGAAAAAGAAACAATCAAGCAAACAAACAAGCCAAACCTCTCATACCCCGATCACAAATTTTATCCCCCCCAAAAAGGAGATGCACCAGAAAGTTCATGAAGTCCACTAGTGACTTAGCTTTGGCTATTGATATTCTGTGCAACATGCTTAGATAGCAAGGTGGTGTTAGCAGTATAAGGCAGATAGATAGGTGTGTATGTACATTTATGGATCGATATTTAGATTCTGATCATTTTTACACTGGTGTAATTCTAAATTAACTCATTTTACTTCAGTGGAGTGAGTCCGCATTTTATGATTTCATAAACAGATTGCACCCTATGTTCTCAAGGAGACAATTTTGTCATCAGTTGATTATATTCATAAAGAAGCTCAGAATGAAATCTCAATCAAGTACGAATGATGGACATTTTAATTCTTGGTGAATAACCTCCACACAATCAGTTTCTTTAATGCAGCTTTGATCTCCTTGTTCCTCATGCTGTAGATGATCGGATTCATCATTGGAGGCACCAGAGAATAGAGAACACCCATCATGAGATCCATATTTGATGCTGAGCTGGAGGTGGGTTTCAGGTACTCAAAGAAGCCAGTGCAAAGAAACAAAGAGACCACAGTGAGGTGAGGGAGGCAGGTGGAGAAGGCTTTATGCCGGCCCTGCTCAGAGGGGATTCTCATCACTGCTTTGAAGATCTGCACATAAGACACAATAATAAAAACAAAGCAGTTTAAGCTTAAAAACACACTAAAAGCAAGAAGTCCAACTTCACTGAGGTATGAGTCAGAGCAGGCGAGCTTGAGTAGCTGGGGGATTTCACAGAAGAACTGGTTGATGACATTGGACTGGCAGAAGGGCAACCTGAAGGTGTTCCAAGTGTGCACTGCAGAGTACACACTACCAGTAATCCAGGCACTGGCTGCCATTTGGACACAAGCTCTCTTGTTCATCACTGTCTCATAGTGCAGTGGTTGGCAGATGGCGACATATCGGTCGTATGCCATGATGGTGAGTAAGGCAAGATCAGCTGCAATGAAGACTACGAAGAGAAAGACTTGGGCAACACATCCATGATAAGAAATTGACCTGGTGTTCATGAGGGAGTTGGCCATGGATTTGGGGACAGTGACAGAGATGTAGCCAAGGTCTATAATGGACAGATTTATCAGGAAGAAGTACATGGGGGTGTGAAGATGGTGGTTGAGGGCTACGGCTGTGATGATGAGAAGATTCCCCATCAGGCCTGCCAGGTAAATCACTAGAAACACCACAAAGTGCAAAATCTGCAGTTCCTGAACGTCAGAGAATCCCAGGAGAAGGAACTTGGTCACCATGGTTTCGTTGGACATTTTCTTTCTCATTTCATTGTGTGATGGCTGTGGAGAGAAGTACAAAGACAGTGGTGGGGATTACAGTGACAGAGGGAGTGGCCCTGATTCCCCACAGTAATATCTCATGATGTGAGTGTCAACGATGCACAGTGCTCGTCACTGTTATTAACTAGGAGTGGTGAGTTATCACACACGTGCAAATTGGCGCGGCTTCCTTAAAGTCAATGGAGCTGCATCAGTTTGCACCATCTAAATATCTGCCCCAGGATTTGGCTTAATAAAATGCCATGTGAAGGATGGAGGAAAGTACAACCCAATGCAACATTCTAGGCAAGCTGGATCCTCTCTTGATTCAAAAAGCAGGCTCTGTTAAAATGCCAACACAGCCTGATATCCACTCTCCGGGGAAATATGACATAGACTTGCTCAGCATCGTGTATGAGAGCTTGTCTTTAGTGACTCAACTGCACTACCACATAGGTGACCTGCTGCCTGCATACGTATTGATTTGTGACACAAGATCCCACTTCAATCTAAGTGTAACAATGGGCTAGTAGCATCGCTCAGCTACCTCTTTGCCTCTGTCATTATCTGTCTGTGTGGGTCACTGGCCATCAGGAGACTTGGGGGTCTATTCTTCGCTCTGCCACTGACCTGCTCTATGACCTGGGCCTGTCACTCCCCCCCCGTGCCTCTGTTTCCCGTCCCACCCTTTCTCTGCCTTGTCTGCTTGGACTGTGAGCTCTGTGGGGGGTGGGCTGGGTCTTGTTATGTGTATGTTCGATGCCCCCATTTACAGCATATTTGTTTAGCCGGCAGCATATTTGTTTAGTGGGACAGAGGATACTGGTCTAGAGCAGGAGATCTAGATTCTAATCCCATTCACCTCCTCTATGTCCTGGGGCAGGGTTAAGAGAGACAGGCTTTGGCGTGGACTTCAATTCACTGTTCCCCATCTGATGCATTAGTATGTTTAATAAATATGATGTGGGATACCAACTTTGCTGCTTACTCAGTATTGCCATTCAATAAGTGTACCTTTGAAACAGAAATATACACAGTTGCAATAGAGTGTTTGGGTTCAAATTTTACTATTACTGGATAATGTTAATATTCCCAACCTGATTGAAATCAAAGTTTCCAATCTGGAACATTCAGATATTTTCCGTTTAAATTATTTCAAAGGAAAACTTGGGGTGTGAAGATGGTGGTCGAGGGCTATGGCTGTGATGATCAGAAGATTCCCCATCAGGGCTGCCAGGTAAATCACTAGAAACACCAAGAAGTGTAAAATCTGCAGCTCCCGAATGTCAGAGCATCCCAGGAGAAGGAACTCGGTCACAGTGGTTTGGTTGGACATTTTCTTCCTCAGTTCATTGTGATATGAACATGGAGTGAAAAACAAAGACAACGGTCGGGGTAACAGTGACAGAGCGTATGGCCCTGATTTCCCTCACAAATATCTCACTGTAGGAGTGTGAAAGGTGCACAGCATTCGTCACTGCCATTGATTAGGAATGGCAAATTAACACATGAGTGTAAATTCGCATAGGTCCCTTAATGTCAATGGAGTTGCATCAGTTTACACCATTTGAAGATCTGGCTCAAGATGTGGCTCGATAAAATGCTGTGTGATGGATGGAACAAAGCACATCCAACCCCAATGATCTAGCCAAGCTATTTCCCTTACTGGGGAAATATGTAAACTTGGATGTGGAGGTAATATATTAAAAAGCTAATGCTGCCTGATTTCCAGTTTATGAGGAAATATGACATGGACTCTTAAAGCATCCCCAATCACAGCTCAGTTGTAAGGATTCACTGCAACACCACAGAGATGGCCTGCTGCCTGTTTCCAAAACTGATCTGTAGCACCAAATCCCAGCTGCATTTCCATCGCTGTGAGATGAGGGGCTAATAGCATCACTCAGCTACTTCTATGTTGTGTCATTTCCCTCTGTGACCGTATATCTGGCCTTTGCCGTTCAGTGGCAATCAGGAGACTTGGTTTCTATTCTTGGTTCTTCCATGGACTTGCTGTGTGACCTTGGGCCTTCCTGTACCTCTATTTCCTCTCCCTCTCTTTCTCTGTTCTGTCTACTTCAGTTGTAAGCTCTCTGAGACACAGGCTGTGTTTTACTATGTTTGTGTGCTGTCCACCTGTTAAGAATATTTCCGGTTAGCAGGCATCAGTGTGAAACAGAGGATACGGTGCTAGAACAGGAGATCTGGGGTCTAGCCACATTGCCCTCTTCTATGTAATTGAGCTGAGACAGGCTTTGGCTGGAGGCTTCAACTCTCAGTGCCTCAGTTTAAAGATGCCTTTATGTTTAAAACATATTCTGAGGATATTAACATTGCCGCTTACTAAGTTTTACCATTCTGCAACAATCTTTTTGAAAGAGCACTAAGCGTGATTGGAATAGAGGGTGTTATTGGACAATATCAATGCTGGCCCACTGGCTTAAATATTAGTTTTCAATCTGGAGAATTCAGATATTTTCTGTTTAAATTATTTCAAAGGAAAAGTGAGCTTTAAATTAAAAAAAAAATGATAGGTCTGTGCTATCCTTAAAATCAATGTATGTATTGGAAAAATCTTTTTCTTTTTTCAAAAAACTTTTTCAGTTATACGCATTTTTTACCAGCAATTGTTTGGTTCTTAATTCACAAAATAATGGCTTGGTTTCTACAATTTCAATGAAAATAGAATTTTTTATGCTTGAAAAATGAGCAGTTCTATATATTTGATTAAATGATAGTAAAAGTTTCAAAGAGTTCCAATTGTAACTCATAGTTCTAGTATTACACTGCTCCAGTATATTAGCACCCAAACATATTTAATTGAAATAGCAGACTTACAGTATTGGTCTTTGTGGAATGTTTCCCAGCCTCTGAAGCATTGGACAGTCCACTGCCAGGATTCTTTTGTCATTGTCTGTCTGAGCACATGTCAATAATGCCTCATCACTGTGTTATCAAGCTGCTGTCTCCCAGTCTCTTCATGATATTCACTGAGTTGCTGGGTCTCTCTGCAGTTCCTAGCAGACAGGGACCCACTCCACAGATGGGTGCTCCCCTCTTTTGCAGGCGTGGCTGAAATGTGAAGGACTAAATGGGACTGGGGATTGGAAGCCCCTCCCAGCTCTGAAACTGTGCAGGATTCAGACACAGTCATAGCCTAGGATATAACTTGCTGGAGCTAAATAGCTGAATCTGATCTCACCTCAGAAACAAACCACCCTGACAAGCTGCCCTAGCTGACCCTAACCTCACAGAGGGGGAAGAGCACCCAGCCTGGATCCCACAGAATGGCAGCATCCCTGCAAGGACCCTGGGTTATAAACAAGGCAGGGCTGAATCCTATGTGGCATCTCAAGGGGATTGCAGAATAGAATATATATTGGTAGTGCAGACATGTGACCTACAACAGCTCAGAGCCCAGTGGCACTAGAGCCCAAGCCGGCCTGGAATAGCCTGTTCCTTCATTATTGCTACATGAACAGCTCTCGGAGAGTAGATTTTTTTTTCTCCTGCATTTTGTCAGCAGCTTTTGGGATGCAGCCACCAGAGGAACCCACAGCTGAGGCCGCTCTGGCTGTTTGATGTTGGTCACTAAGAGGTAGCCGGAGGCAAACACTAAAAGCTCAGTGCAATGTCCTAAAATGGTGTAAATTGACACAGTTCCATTGAGTTCCGAGGAGTTAGGGCTTTTTACACCAAGTGGAGATGTGGCCCTTTGATTTCAATGGAGCTACTTAGTTTTACATTAGCTGGGGATCTGGCCCTAAAACAGCAATGAAGCTATGTCAGTTCTCACCAGTTGGGAATCCGGCCTCATTAACTCCACTGGAGCTACTGCTGATTTACACCAGCTGGGGATATGTCCCCCAAAACAATTTAAAATCAATTTTATTTGCCGGTGAACCTGAACTGAATGGAAGACTAAAGTTTCTATCCAGTCGACATGTACTTAGCTCTTTGCCCCATTGGAAGGGGGGAGGGATAGCTCAGTGGTTTGAGCATTGGCCTGCTAAACCCACATTTGTGAATTCAATCCTTAAGGGAGCCACTTAGGGATCTGGGGCAAAAATCAGTACTTAGTCCTGCCAGTGAAGGTGGGGGGCTGGACTCGATGACCTTTCAAGGTCCCTTCCAGCTCTATGAGATAGGTATATCTCAATATATTATTAAAATTTGTGAGGAGGGATTGCTCAGTGGTTTGAGCATTGGCCTGCTAAACCCAGGGTTATGAGCTCAATCCTTGATGGGGCTGTTTAGGCATCAGGGGCAAAAAAAAATATAGCTGGGGATTGATCCTGCTTTGAGCAGCGGGTTGGACTAGATAACCTCCTGAGGTCCCTTCCAACCCTAATATTCTATGATTAATTGTCAGAGTGTAACTTTTAATGGTTAAGGAGAAATTCATTCCCACTGGGGACAGAACTTTGGAGGAATTCAGTGTTGCAGAGATTTTTCTGTATCTGAATTTCAACTTTTATAGGGATGGATGACCTGGCTTTCTTTCTTTCTTTCTTTCTTTCTTTCTTTCTTTCTTTCTTTCTTTCTTTCAGCAATTCTATGATTGCAAACATGAAAATAAAAGGCACTTTAGACTGCAGGTGCAATACTGTATGCCACCTTAAAACTGTTTATTTCACACTGATTGTAGGTATGTCAGGGAGACTGAATAAATAGTCTAAAATCTTGAGATCATGGTTCATAGACAGAAATGTATGAGGTGGGCACCCAGCTGGGAAATTGGCTGATGAATATATAAACATTAGGTCTGCAGCGGCTAGATAACATAACAGGGATGGTGAGGGAACAAAGAGTGGGGAAAGGCCCAGTCACAGACACCCACCCAGAGAAAACACCTACTCCAGCATGAGACAGGCAACTTCAGAGGTACTCCTAGAAAGAGTGGGGAAAAGTTGTGCCACATCTGTATAAAACTGGGTTGTATCTCCCAGAATTGATCCATGTGGTAGTATTAACTCCCCATCTGGTGTTAACATTTTCACAGTATCAGGCTTTCTGCAGACTCAGGTAGATGTTGTATTGGTTACATTTGCTAACATCTTAGTTATGGGTTGTTTTCAAGCTTTCTAGCCCACGAAGAATAGAAAATTACATTTGTTTAAAAAAATAAAAAACTGAGATTCTGCTGTAATTCCATGTCTCCTGGAGCTGGGGCGCTGTGGTAGGTCTAGAGTGCTTAACGCTTAATCCAGTTACTAATGCTATCCTAATGTCACATTTCCATATGAACAATTTCCGTAGCTTGTGCTGGGATGTTATGTGATGTTGAATGGGCAACGGGGTAGTCCCCATAATTTCATCTGCATGGAGAGGCAGTGGATCACAAATGAGAGAGGAACCTTCCTCAACACAATCTCTCTACTGGTGTACAGTCCATGTGCTCTAAAAAATAGTCTGAGAACTTCAAGACAGAAAAGTCTGCCTAGTTCAGTCCCTTTTCAGGATTAGGACCAAAGAAAAGCAACATTTGAAAATAGGGCTCAAAATAATTATTGCAAATATTGTCTTAATATTAACAAGATGGCAAATGCTAACGCTGAAGGTTCTCTAAAAAGACATGGACTAGGCTGCAGCTATACCGCTCTAGTCTTAAAAGCGTAAAGAAGTCCTTAGACTCCCAAATTACTAAGGCCAAGTTTTAAAGATATTTAGGTGCCTCTAGGAAATTATTGGGGTACTTTTGAAAATGGGAGTTCAGCTCCTTAAAGCATTTGAAATTTAGAGTAATAAGTAACATTTTTATTCTAACAACATTCCTTATCCTCTTTCCCTTTAGCTGAAGAGAATTTTTAAGAGGAAAAACAAAACAAAGCAAAACAAAATAAAACTTTTCTGACAGTCACTCCTTAACTTTACCTTTGTTAAACTTAATATATTGAGCTCCTTGAGTCTATCAATAGATGGCATTTTTCCAATCCTTTAATCATTCTCATGGCTCTTCTCTGAACCCTCTCCAATTTATGTACAACTTCTTGAACTGTAGGGAGCAGAAGAGTATTCCAGCAGCAGTAGCACCACTGCCAAATATACAGTGTGAGAAAGTTCCTCCTCTATCTTGGTGGGTCCTGCGCTTATTGCCTCAGAGATTCACCATGTGGGTTGGGGAACAGCCCAGAGACCTTCCCCTCTGGAAGAACCCACAGTCCAGGTCAATTGGGAGGTTTGGGGGGAACCCGGGCTGGCCCTCTACTCCAGGTTCCAGCCCAGGGCCCTGTGGACTGCAGCTGTCTATAGTGCCTCCTGTAACAGCTGCATGACAGCTACAACTCCCTGGGCTACTTCCCCATGGCCTCCGCCAAACACCTTCCTTATTCTCACCACAGGACTTTCATCCAGGTGTCTGATAACGCTTATGCTCCTCAGTCCTCCAGGAGCACACCCTCTCACTCTCAGCTCCTTGCGCCTCTTGCTCCCAGCTCCTCACACTCGCACCACAAACTGAAGTCAGCTCCCTTTTAAAACCCAGGTGCCCTGATTAGCCTGCCTTAATTGATTCTAGCAGCTTCTTCTTAATTGGCTCCAGGTGTCCTAATTAGCCTGCCTGCCTTAACTGGTTCTAGCAGGTTCCTGATTACTCTAGTGCAGCCCCTGCTCTGGTCACTCAGGGAACAGAAAACTACTCATCCAGTGACCAGTATATTTGCCCTCTACCAGACTCCTGCACCCCACTGGTCTGGGTCTGTCACATATCCCTCCCCCCTGCTCAACACCAAGGGGTTGGGCAGCTTGGGACGCCAGACAGTGCACACATGACAAGCCATCGGCGTTGCCATGATGGCTCCCTGCTCTGTGTTGCACACGGAACTGGAAAGGTTGGAGGGATAAGAACCATCTGGTCACCCTTGTGTTCTTCTCCTTGTTCCGCCTCATCCATTGAAGAGGGGCATGGTCGGTCACGAGGACAAAACTTCTCCCGAGCAGGTAGTAGCGCAATGTTTCCATGGCCCATTTTACAGCGAGGCATTCTCTCTCCACCACTGCATATTCTTGTTCCCTTGGAAGGAGTTTCTGACTGATGTATAGAATTGGGTGTTCCTCCTCCCCGACCATCTGTGATAGAACGGCCATCAACCCTACTTCGGATCCATCCGTCTGCAGGATAAACTCCTTGGTGAAATCAGGGGCTACCAGTACAGGGTTACTGCAGAGGGCAGTCCATAGGTCTGTGAATGCTTCCTCTGCTGCGTCAGACCATCTCACCAGATCATGTCCACGGGCTTCCACTAGGTCTGTCAGGGGGTTGGCCCTTGTGGCAAAGTGGGGGATAAATCGTTGGTAATACCCCACCACACCTAGGAACGCCCGGACTTGTTTCTTGCGACTTGGTCAGGGCCAATTTTGGATGGCTTCTAACTTGTTCACTTGGGGTTTTACCAGACCTTTTCCCACAATGTAGCCAAGATATTTGGCCTCTGTAAACCCTACAGCGCACTTGGCAGGGTTTGCTGTAAGGCCAGCTCGCCTGAAGGTATCGAGGACTGCCTCCACCTTCTCCAGGTGGGTTTCCCAGTCTGGGGTATGAATGACCACATCGTCCAAGTAGGCAGCAGCATAACTGTTATGCGGGCATAATAGCTTGTCCATGAGGTGCTGGAAGGTAGCTGGGGCCCCATGTAGTCCAAAAGGGAGGACAGTAGATTGAAAAAGAACCTCTGGTGTAGAGAACGCAGTCTTTTCCTTTGCGTCTTCTGAAAGGGGAATCTACCAGTACCACTTTGTCAAGTCTAGGGTAGTCAAGTACCAGGCATTACCCAGACGGTCCACTAGCTCATCTATGCGAGGTATGGGGTACGCGTTGAATTGGGATACTTGCCGGAAGTCGTTGCAAAATCTTGTGGTGCCATCAGGTTTGGGCCCCAGCACAATTGGGCTGTACCACTGACTGCGGGATTCTTCGATGATCCCCAACTCCAGCATTTTTTTTACTTCTGCTTTTATTTCCTCCCTTTTTGCCGCTGGCACCCGATAGGGCCTCATTGTTACTCTGGCCCCAGGGTTCGTGGCGATGTGGTGATATGTCTCGGTTGTTCGACCTGGTTTTGACAAGAACACATCTTGGTTCCGGAAGATCATCTCAGACACCTCATTCTTCTGATCTGGTGTTAAATTGGGAGACACTCTCACCTGTTTGGAAGGCTTGTTTTCCTGGGTTAGGTCTTTTTGGACCGTTGTGCATGCCTCTTGTGCATGCCAGGGTTTCAGAAGGTTAACGTGATAAATCTGTTCTTGTTTTCTGCGTCCTGGCTGCCGCACCTTGTAGGTTACTTCCCCCATGGGTTCAACCACCTCACAGGGCCCCTGCCATTGGGCCAGAAGCTTGCTTTCTGCCGTGGGTACCAACACCATAACCTGATCCCCTATTTGGAACTGTCGCATTTTTGCCTGGCGATTGTAATGGGTTCGCTGGGCCTCCTGTGCCTTCTCCAAATGTTCCCGTACAATAGGGGTGACCCGGGCTATCCGGTCTCGCATCTGCATTACATGCTCTATTATATTTCTCCCCTCATTGGGTTCCTCTTCCCAGATCTCTTTGGCAATATCTAGTATGCCACGGGGGTGACGCCCGTAAAATAACTCGAAGGGGGAAAACCCAGTTGAGGTCTGAGGTACCTCCCGGATAGCGAACATAAGGTAGGGTAGTAGGGTGTCCCAATCCTTCCCGTCCCGACTTACTACCTTTCTTATCATAACCTTGAGGGTTCAGTTAAACCTTTCTACCAACCCATCAGTCTGCGGATGGTAGACCGAAGTTCTCAGGGTATGTATATGGAGCAGCGTACAGAGGTCCTTCATTAGCTTCGACATAAATGGGGTTCCTTGGTCGGTTAATATCTCCTTCGGTAGCCCCATTCGGGCAAAGATCCCGACCTGCTCTTTGGCTATAGTTTTAGAGGCTGTGATCCGCAGGGGGACGGCTTCTGGGTAGCGAGTAGCATAGTCCAAAACAACAAATATATATTGGTGGCCCCGAGCCGTCTTCTCCAGGGGTCCCACTAGGTCCATGGCTATTTGCTCGAAGGGGACCTCTATGATGAGAAGGGGTACTAAAGGTGCCCTCAAGTGGGGATGGGGACTGTGCAGCTGACACTCCAGGCAGGAGGCACAGTACCTCCCCACTTCTTCATGTACTTCGGGCCAGAAGAATCATCATAGGACTCGTGCCAGAGTCTTCTCTACCCCCAAATGCCCCCCAAAAAGATGACTATGAGCAAGACTTAATACAGCATTCTGGTGTTTTTGAGGTAGTAGGATCTGCTGTACCTTCTGCCTCTGTACTGGTGCAACCCGGTATAAGAGATCCTTCTTCATTATGAAGTAGGGTCCTGGTCCCTGGGTTTTCCCTTCCATGGGGACCCCATCTATTTCAGTCACCTGCTTCCTAATGTTGTCATACGTTGGGTCTTCTGCCTGGTCCCGTCCAAAATTTCCTCTCCCGGGGCTAATCTGCCCAAGATCTAGGGTCCCAGTCTCTGTTGCCTCTACTGGTTCAAAAGCATTAGGGTGGGGGTCAGACTCAGGAGCTTCTCCCTCCTGCGGGGCCTCCTTTTCAGCTGCGCCGGTCCGCCTACCTACAAGAGCGACCCTCTGGCTTTGGGTCAGTATTCGGGTTCCCAAGGCCTTAGCTGCCCTTCTTTCCCTTTTTGTGTTTCTACCCTGTCTGGGAGTGGAGAACAAATCTGGGGATATTTCAGAGAAGATTGGGGGTTGACAGTCTGCTGTGGATGCCTCACCAATTTTAGGGTCCCCATCTTTCTCCAATCCCCCCACTGGGAGTAAGTTTCCAAACCCTGGGAAGTCCCTCCCTAAGAGCACCGGGTATGGGAGTTTAGGGACTACACCTGCTGCTACCTCAGTAGTGTTCTCTTGGATCTCGATTTTTACTGGGATGGTGGGGTAGTAACTAACTGTCCCATGGACACATGTTATCCCCGTACATTTAGCCTGCAGCAGTTGACTACGCTTCACGAGCTTCCCTGAGATAAGCGTGATAGCACTCCCCGAATCAACCAGTGCCGTGGTCCCTACCCCATTTAGTTTCACTGGTCTGGTATACATATGTGGGGTTAGTGAGACCCCCACAAGGTAGATTAGGGAGCATGGATCTGCCCAGTTCCCCAGGTTACACTGCATAGGCTCCTCAGCATTGAGACACTGTGCAGCTATGTGTCCCCACTCCCTGCAGGCATAACATCTGTATGGAGCCCTAGGCGTTCCCCGGTCTCTTGGTTTGGGCAGTCTAATATCACGATCCTCTTCTCCCTCAGTGCTCCGACTCTTTGTGGCCTCTGATGGGCCTTCAGCCTCTCTCTTTTTCCACCTGGGCCCTCCTGGTGGCCCAGTCACCCGAACTTTAGGGCTAGGTGCTGCTAGTTTAACCAGGGGTGCCTCTTCCTTAACTGGTCGGGTCAGCTCCCTCGCTGTCCTTCGCCTCTCTACCATGGCGACAACCTCGTCATAGGTGGAGGGTTCGTTCTGGCTTACCCAGGCAAGAAGGTCTGGTGGTAGTCCCCTCATGTATCGGTCGATGACCAGAACCGCTAGTATCTCTTCCAGACTCCAGGACTCTGTTTGCAGCCACTTTCATGCGAGATGGATGAGGTCATATAGTTGGGACCACGGGGTTTTGTCTTCCTGGTACCTCCAACCGTGATACTGCTGGGCCCGCACTGCTGTCGTTACCCCAGATCTGGCCAGGATCTCTGCTTTCAGCTGGGGGTAGTCTGCCGCAGCCTCTTCAGGCAGATCATAGTAGGCCTTCTGGGCCTCCCCACATAAGAATGGGGCAAGGATGCCAGACCACTGATCTCGAGGCCAGGCCTCCCATAGGGCTGTCCTCTTAAAGGCCAGAAGGTAATCATCTACATCATCCTCCCGTGTCATTTTCTGCAGCCAATGGCTGGCCCGTATGAGCCACGTCCCATCATGGCCACGATTCAGCTCTGTAAGGGACTTTACCTGGTTTACCAGTTCCCGCAGCATAGCTCGGTCTTGAGCAGCCTGGTCCATCAGCAGGCGATTAGTCTTTTGCTCCAGCCGCACTGCCTCCTGTTGGGCGGCTGCCTGGACATGGGTAGCCTCCTGCTGGGCCGCCGTAGCTTGTATCAGTGCCGGCACTATGTCATCCATTGTGGTGAAAAAAAAAAAACCCTCTCCTTTTTTTTTTTAAGTTGTTGGTTTTTTTGTTTTTTTTTTAAATCACCCTCCTTCTTCCGTCGCGCTGTGCACCCCAAGATCCCACTTCTGACACCAGTGTGACAAAGTTCCTCCTCTTACTTCGTGGGTCCTGTGCTTATTGGCGTATTTTCTTGCCTCAGAGATTCACCATGTGGGTTGGGGAACAGCCCAGAGACCCTCCCCTCTGGAAGAACCCACAGTCCAGGTCAATTGGGAGGTTTGGGGAGAACCCGGGCCCGCCCTCTACTCCAGGTTCCAGCCCAGGGCCCTGTGGACTGCAGCTGTCTATAGTGCCTCCTGTAACAGCTGCATGACAGCTACAACTCCCTGGGCTACTTCCCCATGGCCTCCTCCAAACACCTTCCTTATTCTCACCACAGGACCTTCCTCCTGGTGTCTGATAATGCTTGTGCTCCGCAGTCTTCCAGCAGCACATCCTCTCACTCTCAGCTCCTTGCGCCTCTTGCTCCCAGCTCCTCACACTCGCACCGCAAACTGAAGTGAGCTCCTCTTAAAACCCAGGTGCCCCGATTAGCCTGCCATAATTGATTCTAGCAGCTTCTTCTTAATTGGCTCCAGGTGTCCTAATTAGCCTGCCTGCCTTAACTGGTTCTAGCAGGTTCCTGATTACTCTAGTGCAGCCCCTGCTCTGGTCACTCAGGGAACAGAAAACTACTCATCCAGTGACCAGTATATTTGCCCTCGGCCAGACTCCTGTACCCCACTGGTCTGGGTCTGTCACAAAAGTTAAACAACTTCTCTGCTCCTAATTGAGAGTCACTTATTTCCACATCCAAGGATTATATTCACCTCTGGTGTATTGGAAGTTCATGTTCCACTGTGTATCTCCACAACCCCCAAATCTCAGGATAGAGTTCCCCATCCTGTAAGTATGGCCTAATTCTTTGTTACTAGATGTTCCTAAACATTGACATTTAGCCATATCAAAATGAATATTGATATAATATCCTATATAATATAGGATATTGATATAATAGGCATCACAGAAACTTGGTAGAATAGGGTAAGCAATAGGATACAGTAATACCTGGGTACAAAATATATCAGAAGGACAGAACAGGTCGTGCTGGTGGGGGAGTAGCATTATATGTGAAAGAAAACATAGAATCCTATGAAGTAAAAATCTTAAATGAACCAAACTGTACCATAGAATCTCAATGGATAGTAATTCCATGCTTGAATAATAAAAACATAACATTGGGGATATACTACCGAACACCTGACCAGGATGGTGATAGTGACTGTGAAATGCTCAGGGAGATTAGAGAGGCTATTAAAATAAAAAACTCAATAATAATTATGGGGGATTTCAGTTATCCCCATATTGACTGGGTATATATCACCTCAGGACAAAGTACAGAGATCAAGTTTCTTGACACCTTAAATGGGTCTTGGAATCCACCAGAGGAGAGACAATTCTTGATTTAGTTCTAAGTGGGGCACAGGATCTGGTCCAATAGATGAATATAGCTGGACCGCTTGGTAATAGTGACCATAATATAATTAAATTTAATATGCCTGTGGCAGGAAAAACACCACAGTGGCTCAATGCTGTAGCATTTAATTTCAGAAAGGGGAACGACACAAAAATGCATCCGAAGAAGTGGGCTGTAGCCCACTAAAGCTTATGCTGAAATAAATTTGTTAGTCTCTAAGGCCTGGTCTACACTAGACTTTTATGTCGAATTTAGCGCCGTTACATCGATTTAACCCTGCACCCGTCCACACCACGAAGCTATTTAGATCGACATAGAGCTCTCTTAAATTCGACTTCTGTACTCCTCCCCAACGAGAGGAGTAGCGCTAAATTCGAAATGGCCATATCGAATTAGGCTAGGTGTGGATGGAAATCGACGCTAATAGCTCCGGGAGCTATCCCACAGTGCACCACTCTGTTGACGCTCTGGACAGCAGTCCGAGCTCGGATGCTCTGACCAGCCACACAGGAAAAGCCCCGGAAAAATTTGAATTCCTTTTCCTGTCTGGGCAGTTTGAATCTCAGTTCCTGTTTGGACATCGTGGCGAGCTCAGCAGCAGTGGCAACGATACAGAGCTCTCCAGCAGAGATGGCCGTGCAATCTAATAGAAAGAGGGCCCCAACATGGACTGATCGGGAAGTCTTGGATCTCATCGCTGTGTGGAGCGATGAGTCCGTGCTTTCAGAGCTGCGCTCCAAAAGAAGGAATGCTAAGATCTACGAGAAGATCTCTAAAGCCATGGCAAAGAGAGGATACAGCCGCGATGCAACGCAGTGCCGCTTGAAAATCAAGGAGCTGAGACAAGGCTACCAAAAAACCAAAGAGGCAAACGGACGCTCCGGATCCCAGCCCCACACATCCCGTTTCTACGAGGCACTGCATTCCATCCTAGGTGCGGCCGCCACCACTACCCCACCAGTGACCGTGGACTCGGAGGATGGGATATTGTCCACGGCCGGTTCCTCGTCGGACATGTTAGCGGACGGGGAAGATGAAGAAGGAGATGAGGAGGATGATGCAGTCGACAGCGCTGGCACCGCTGATTTCCCCGACAGCCAGGAGCTCTTCATCACCCTTACCGAGATCCCCTACCAACCGTCCCCATCCCTTACCCCGGACACAGAATCAGGGGAAGGATCAAGCAGTAAGTGCTCTAAACATCTAAACATTTATTTTTAACAGAACTGAATTACTGACAATATTTACAGTGGCTTATTTCCTAAAGTGCTTTAAACATATAAACATTTATCTGCAACAAAACTGGAATATTTACAATATCAACAAAGGGTTTCTCATGATTTTTCTGCCTTGGGCTCTTCACAATTTAGTCCCAACTATTTAAAAAATTTTTTACAATGTCCGGTTATTCATGATTATGCAGCCCAAGACGCTCCACTCTTTAGTCCCAGTGCACCTACACGAAAATCCGGTCAATATGGCCGGGGATAGAGGAGAAATCCTCATAGGAGAACTCCTCGTAGGTCTCATGCAGGTACAGTTCCAGCCTGTTCATCAGGTTCCTGGGTAGGGCGATCTTATTGGACCCTCCGTGGTAGCACACGTTTCCCCGCCACGCCACAATCAAGTATTCCGGGATCATCACGCGGCACAGCATAGCGGCATACGACCCTGGTTTTTGCATGCTTTCCCTCAGCATGCGTTCCTTCTCGCTGTCCGAGATCCTCATGAGGGTGATGTCGCTCATGATGCCCTGCTTTGAATTAGGGAGGGGAATGTTAGTATTGGGACTGCTTTACAGCCACGCGGTGGAGGGAGAGGGGCATCATACAGGGATCTTTCCCTGGGACAGCCGCAAGGGGGTGGGACAGGGGCAGAGTTCATGCTTGCCTGATTGCTGGCATTGAGACTGGCATTGCTTTCAATGTGACAGGAGGCCAGTGCTCCTATTAAAGTTTTAAGCAGCCACAAGTCTAGGGCTTACCATGATTGCCTGCAACAGAAGTTCAGGTGTCCTGCCACGCTTCTCAGACCACTGCAAGACAACTGCAAAGACGACTGCAAGACCCCAGGCATTGAAGGCGAGGGCCGAAAATTCGACCTTGTCCTGAGTGCGCATGTGAGAGGTGGAGTGCATGGTCTTGTTCACATAGAAAGACTAGGTTCTTTGTACACAACTTCATGTATCTGTCTCAGGAATTCACTCCCTTTTCCCATTCCCACAGACACATCTGCGACTGTCTCCCAACCCAGCCTGTCAGCACACTCTCAGAGGCTAGCGCAGATTAGGCGGAGGAAGAAGAAGACGCGTGAAGACATGTTCTCAGAACTAATGGACTGCTCCCGAGCCCAGGCAGCCCAGCAGACACAGTAGAGGGAGAACTTGTCACAAATGCACCAAGCAGTCATGGAACGGGAGGAGAGGTGGCGTCAGGAGGACCAGCAGGCTACTGAAAAGCTGCTTGGACTAATGAGGGAGCAAACGGACACGCTCCGGCGTCTTGTGGATGTTCTGCAAGACCGGAGGCAGGAGGACAGAGCCCCGCTGCAGTCTATCTCTAACCGCCCTCCCCCGCCACCAAGTCCCACACCCCCCTCACCCAAAGTACAAAGAAGGAGGGGCGGCAAGGGCCGTTAAAACTTTCAGTCAACCCCTGCAGACTGCTCTAGCAGTAGAAGGCTCTCATTCCCCAAAATTTGAGAAGTCCTTTCCCACCCACCTCACAGAAGCCCCCGTTCAAGTTTCACCCCCCACGTTTCATGTCTGGTTCATAATAAAATATTCGTTTCTGTTAATTACTGTTTCCATGACTTTCTTTTGGAGGACAGTCTGTCTGAAGGGGGGGAAGGGGCTTGGTCATTGGACAGGACAGTCACCTTTAGCAGGGTACAGAGGCGGGGGCAGGTCCAGCATCAGGACACATAGACAGTGCAGTCACTAGCGACCCTGGTCAGTCTGGGAGGTGGTTTTCATGTCCTGGGGAGGATTGGGGGGTTGCTCTGTGACTTTGTCGCGGGGGAGGGCAGTTACAGATCTTATGCAGTGGTCCTTATCCTGGCTCACAGATCCACGCAGCAGGGGATCTGTAACCCTACTCCCCCTGCCAGAAAGTCACATAGCCGACACATACACGCAGCCCCCCCCAGGAGTGCTGGCAGGCTCCGTTGAAATAACCAGTCCAGCACTGCGGAGCCTGTCAGTCCTGGAGTTTAGAAGCATCATTTGCATCAGAACACTTAACCCGCTCCCCGCCACAGTCTGCGTGCCCGGTTTAAAACATTCCCGCGAAAACAGTAATACAGACAACGGTGTTCATTAACAAAATAGAACTGATTTTATTTCTTGGGAAGGGGAAGGGGGTATGTAACTGGAGAGGATAGTCAACATGAACTGGGTAAAGAAACGGGGTCAGGTTTCTGTGTCCACAAACTTAACAGTCACCGGTTACCCTGCTCAGTCTGGATCCTTGCTTTCAAAGCCTCCCGGATGCACAGCGCGTCCCGCTGGGATCTTCTAATCGCCTGGCTGTCTGGCTGGGCGTAATCAGCAGCCAGGCTATTTGCCTCAACCTCCCACCCCGCCATAAAGGTCTCCCCCTTGCTCTCAGAGATTGTGGAGCACACAGCAAGCTGCTATAACAATGGGGATATTGGTTTCGCTGAGATCACAGCGAGTCAGTAAGCTTCTCCATCTCCCTTTGAGACGGCCAAAAGCACACTTCATCACCATTCTGCACTTGCTCAGCCAGTAGTTGAACAGTTCTTTTTCTGTGTTCAGGGCGCCAGTATAGGGCTTCATGAGCCAGGGCATTAGCGGGTAGGCTGGGTCCCCTAGGATCACTGTAGGCATCTGCACATCCCCAAGAGTTATTTTGTGGTCCGGGAAGTAAATACCTTCCTGCAGCCGTCTAAACAGACCAGAGTTCCTGAACTCGCGAGCGTCATGAACCTTGCCCGGCCATCCGACGTTGATGTTGGTAAAACGTCCCCTATGGTCCACCAGTGCTTGCAGCACCATTGAAAAGTAGCCCTTTCTGTTAATGTACTGGCTGGCCTGGTGGTCCGGTCCCAGGATAGGGATGTGAGTTCCATCTATAGCCCCACCGCAGTTTGGGAATCCCATCGCGGCGAAGCCATCTATGATGGCCTGCGCGTTTCCCAGGGTCACTACCTTTGACAGCAGAACCTTAACGATTGCGTTGGCTACTTGCATCACAACAACCCCCACGGTAGATTTGCCCATGCCAAAGTGGTTTGCGACTGACCGGTAGCTGTCTGGCGTTGCAAGCTTCCAGAGGGCTATGGCCACTCGTTTCTGGACAGTCAGGGCTGCTCGCATCCGGGTGTCACTGCGCTTCAGGGCAGGGGACAGCAACTCACAAAGTTCGAGGAAAGTCCCCTTCCGCATGCGAAAGTTTCTCAGCCACTGGGATTCATCCCAGACCTGCAGCACTATGCGGTCCCATCAGTCCATGCTTGTTTCCCGGGCCCAGAATCGCCGTTCCACAATATCCACATGACCCATTGCCACCGTGATGTCCTGGACGCTGGGGCTCGTGGTTTCTGACAGCTCTGTGCTACTCTCCGACTTCAGGCCATCACGGCGGTGCCGTAGCCTCCTCGCCTGATTTCTCTACATCTGCCTCAGGGAAAGGTGTATGATAAGCTGCGAGGTGTTGAGAACGGCCACAACTGCAGCGATGGTCACAGCGTGATCCATGATCGCAGTGCTGTGGCGTCCGCGCTGTCACTGACCAGAAAAGTGCGCGAACTGATTTCCCGCCGGCGCTTTCATGGAGGGAGGGAGGGCGTTAGTGACGGACGGATGACGACACATTTTTTTACCCAGAAGGCATTGGCGGCTCCACCCAGAATTCCAATGGGCTTCGGGGACTGCGGGAACTGTGGGATAGCTGCCCACAGTGCACCGCTTCCAATATCGACGCTCGCCCCGTTAGTGTGGACTCACAAAGTCGAATTACTCTCCTTAGTGTGGACACACACGTTCGACTTTGCAATATCGATTCCACATATTCGATTTAAGTGAAATCGAACTACGCTCGTAGTGTAGACATACCCTAAGGTGCCACAAGTACTCCTGTTCATTTTTCAATTAATAAAGAATTTAACATTGTTAACATGGGTTTATGGAAAATAGATCCTGTCAAACTAACCTGATCTCTTTTTGTGATGAGATTACAAGTTGGGTTGATAAAGAGATGGATGTTGATGTAATACATTTAGACATCTGGAAGGCATTTGAGGTGGTACCGTGTGACATTTTGCAGGGATTGGTTCCTGGCCCAACACAACATTTTTATCAGTGACCTGGAAGAAAACATAATCATGACTTATATACTTTGCAGGTAACACAAAAATTGGATGAGTGCTAAATAATGAAGAGGATGGGCAGCTGATACAGAGTTATCTGGATCAGTTGTTAAATGGGACATGCAAACAATAAAAATATAAGAACATAAGAAAGGCCCTACTGGGTTAGGCCAAATGTCCATCTACCCCAGTATCTTGTCTTCCAACAGTGGCCAGTGCCAGTTGCTCCAAAGGGAATGAACAGAACAAATAATCATCAAATGTTCCAAACTGTAGCTCATTCCCAGCTTCTGGCAAACAGAAGCTAGGGACAACATTCCTGCCCATCCTGGCTAATAGCCATTGATGGACCTATCATCCATGAATTTATCTAGTTCTTTTTTGAACCCTGTTATGGTCTTGGCCTTCACAACATCCTTTGGCAAGGAGTTCCACAGGTTGACTATGCGTTGTGTGAAGAAATACTTCCTTTTATTTGTTTTAAACCTGCTGCCTATTAATTTCATTTGGTGACCCCTAGTTCTTGTGTTATGATCACCTCTACCTCGATATAATGCAACCCAATATAACACGAATTCGGATATAACGCGGTAAAGCAGTGCTCCGGGGGGGTGGGGCTCCGCACTCCGGTGGATCAAAGCAAGTTCGATATAACGCGGTTTCACCTATAATGAGGTAAGATTTTTCGGCTTCCAAGGACAGCGTTATATCGAGGTAGAGGTATAGTAGTAAACAACACTTCCTTATCTACTTTCTCTATACCAGTCATGATTTTATAGACCTCAATCATATCTACCTTTAGCCCTCTCTTTTACAAACTGAAAAGTCGCAGTCTTATTAATCTCTCCTCATACGGAAGCTGTTCCATACCCCTAATTATTTTGTTGTCATTTTTGAACCTTTTCCAATTCCAATATATCTTTTTTTGAGATGGGGTGACCACATCTGCACACAGTATTCAAAATGTGGGCGTACCATGGATTTATACAGAGGCAATATGATATTTTCTGTCCTATTATCCATCCCTTTCTTAATTATTCCCAGCATTCTTTTCGCTTTTCTGACTGCCGCTGCACAGTGAGTGCATGTTTTCAGAAAACTACCCACAATGATTCCAAGATCTCTTTCTTGAGTAGTAACACCTAATTTAGACCACATCATTTTATATTTATAGTTGGGGTTATGTTTTCCAATGTGCATTACTTTGCATTTATCAACATTACATTTCATCTGCCATCTTGTTGCCCGGTCACCCAGTTTTGAGTGATATTTTGAGTCTGCCTGGGTCTTAACTATCTTTAGTAATTTTGTATCATCTGCAAATTTTGACGACTCACTGTTTATCCCTTTTTCCAGCTCATTTATGAATATGTTGAATAGGACTGGTCCCAGAACAGACCCCTGGGGAACACCACTATTTACCTCTCTCCATTCCGAAAACTGACCATTTATACCTACCCTTTGTTTCCTATCTTTTAACCAATTACCAATCCATGAGAGCATCTTCCCTCTTATCCTGTGGCAGATTACTTTGAGTAAGAGCCTTTGGTGAGGGACCTTGGATCCCCCTAGTCCACATGCTTGTTGACCCCATCAAAAAATTCTAGTTTATTGGTGAGGCATGATTTCCCTTTACTAAAACATATTGACTCTTCCTCAACAAATTATGTTCATCTATATGTCTGACAATATTGTTCTTTATTATAGTTTCAATCAGTTTGCCTGGTACTGAAGTCAGACTTACAGGCCTGTAATTGCCGGGATCACCTCTGGAGCCCTTTTAAAAAACTGGCATCACATTAGCTATCCTCCAATCATCTGGTACAGAAGGTGATTTAAATGAGAGGTTACAGACTACGGATAGTAGTTCTGCAATTTCACATTTGAGTTCCTTCAGAACTCTTGGGTGAATAAGATCTGGTCCTGGTGACTTATTGCTATTTAATTTATCGATTTGTTCCAAAACCTCCTCTAATGACACCTCAGTCTTGGGCAGTTCCTCAGATACATCATCTAAAAAGAATGATTCAGGTTTGGGAATCTCCCTCACATCCTCAGCCATGAAGACTGATGCTAAGAATTCATTTAATTTCTCCGCAATGGCCTTATCATCCTTGAGTGCTCCTTTAGCACCTCGATCGTCCAGTGGCCCACTGATTGTTTAGCAGGCTTCCTGCTATTACTTTTTGAGTCTTTGGCTAACTGTTCCTCAAATTCTTTTTTGGCCTTCCTAATTGGAATTTTACACTTCATTTGCCAGTGTTTATGCTCCTTTCTATTTCCCTCACTAGGATTTAACTTCCACTTTTTAAAGGATGCCTTTTTGCCTCTCACTACTTCTTTTACTTTGTTGTTTAGCCACGGTGGTTCTTTTTTGGTTCTCTTATTATGTTTTTTAATTTGGGATATACATTTAAGTTGAGCCTTTATTATCATGTCTTCTAAAAGTTTAACTAACCTCCTCATTTTTGTGTAGTTCTCCTTTCTGAAATTAAATGCTACAGTGTTGGGACACTGGGTGTGTTTCCTGCCACAGGGATATTAAATTTAATTATATTATGGTCACTATTACCAAGTGGTCCAGCTATATTCATTTATTGGACCAGATCCTGTGCCCCACTTAGGACTAAATCAAGAATTGTCTCTCCTCTGGTGGGTTCCAGGACCCATTTAAGGTGTCAAGAAACTTTATCTCTGCATTCTGTCCTGAGGTGATATATACCCAGTCAATATGGGTAAAACTGAAATCCCCCATTATTATTATTGAGTTTTTTTATTTTAATAGCCTCTCTAATCTCTCTGAGCATTTCACAGTCACTATCACCATCCTGGTCAAGTGTTCGGTAGTATATTCCCAATGCTGTGTTTTTATTATTCAAACATGGAATTACTATCCATAGAGATTCTATGGTACAGTTTGGTTCATTTAAGATTTTTACTTCATTTGATTCTATGTTTTCTTTCACATATAAAGCTACTCTCCACCAGCATGACCTGTTCTGTCATACTGATATATTTTGTACCCAAGTATTACTGTATCCCATTGATTATACTATTCTACCAAGTTTCTGTGATGCCTATTATATCAATATCCAATATTATATAGGATATTATATCAATATTCATTTTGATATGGCTAAATGTCAATGTTTAGGAACATCTAGTAACAAAGAATTAGGCCATACTTACAAGATGGGGAACTCTATCCTGAGATTTGGGGGTTGTGGAGATACTCAGTGGAACATGAACTTCCAATACACCAGAGGTGAATGTAATCCTTGGATGTGGAAATAAGTGACTCTCAATTAGGAGCAGAGAA
>NW_020664470.1:295478-311801 GCF_002925995.2 Terrapene triunguis | reverse complement strand
GAGGAGGCCATGGGGAAGTAGCCCAGGGAGTTGTAGCTGTCATGCAGGACCCACGAAGTAAGAGGAGGAACTTTGTCACACTGGTGTCAGGAGTGGGATATTGGGGTGCACAGCGCGGCAGAAGAAGGAGGGTGATTTAAAAAAAAACAAAAAAACCAACAACTTAAAAAAAAAAGGAGAGGGTTTATTTTTTTTCACCACAATGGATGACGTAGTGCGGGCACTGATACAAGCTAGCAGTGACAAGTGCTGTGCTTCATTGACACTCACATCATGAGATATTGCAGCGTGGAATCAGTGCCACTCCCTCTGTCACTGTAGTCCCCACCACTGTCTTTGTCCTTCTCTCCACAACCATCACACAATTAACTGAGAAAGAAAATGTCCAACCAAACCATGGTGACCGAGTTCCTTCTCCTGGGATTCTCTGACATTCAGGAACTGCAGATTTTGCACTTTGTGGTGTTTCTAGTGATTTACCTGGCACGCCTGATGGGGAATCTTCTTATCATCACAGTCGTAGCCCTCGACCACCATCTTCACACCCCCATGTACTTCTTCTTGATGAATCTGTCCATTATAGACCTCGGCTCCATCTCTGTCACTCTCCCCAAACCCATGGTCAATTCCATCATGAACACGAGGTCGATTTCTTAGTCTGGATGTGTCGCCCAAGTCTTTCTCTTCATAGTCTTCATTGCAGCTGATCTTGCCTTACTCACCATCATGGCGTACGACCGATACGTCACTATCTGCCAACCACTGCACTATGAGACAGTGATGAACAGGACAACTTGTGTCCAAATGCCAGCGAGTGCCTGGATTACTGGTATTGTCTACTCTGTACTACATACAGGGAACACCTTCAAGTTACCCTTCTGCCAGTCCAATGTCATCAACCAGTTCTTCTGTGAAATCCCCCAGCTACTCAAGCTCGCCTGCTCTGACTCATACCTCAGTGAAGTTGGACTTCTTGCCTTTAGTGTGTTTTTAAGCTTAAACTGCTTTGTTTTTATTATTGTGTCTTATGTTCAGATCTTTAAAGCAGTGATGAGAATCCCCTCTGAGCAGGGCCGGCATAAAGCCTTCTCCACCTGCCTCCCTCACCTCACTGTGGTCTCTTTGTTTCTTTGCACTGGCTTCTTTGAGTATCTGAAACCCACCTCCAGCTCAGCATCAAATATGGATCTCATGATGGGTGTTCTCTATTCCCGGGTGCCTCCAATAATGAATCCGGTCATCTACAGCATGAGGAACAAGGAGATCAAAGCTGCATTAAAGAAACTGATTGTGTGGAGGTTATTCACCAAGAATTAAAATGTCCATCATTGGTACTTGATTGAGATTTCATTCTGAGCTTCTTTATGAATATAATCAACTGATGACAGAATTGTCTCCTTGAGAACATAGGGTGCAATCTGTTTATAAATTCATAAAATTTGGACTAACTCCACTGAAATAAAATGAATTAATTTAGAATTACACCAGTGTAAATAAGATCAGAATCTAAATATTGATCCATAAATGTACATACACACCTATCTATCTGTCTTATGCTGCTAACATCACCTTGCTATCTAAGCATGTTGCACAGAATATCAATAGCCATAGCTATGTCACTAGTGGACTTCATTAACTTTCTGGTGATTCTCCTTTTTTTTGAATAAAAATTGTGGTTGGGGTATGAGAGGTTTGGCTTGTTTGTTGCTTGATTGTTTCTTTTTCATGTTGTTTCATTTTATACATTTATTGGTTGACTTGTTTCTTTGTTCCAGGTGAGTTTAGTGGGGTAGGAATTTGCAGGGTGGAATATGTTTTATTAAAAGTGGATATCCGTTTATTTTGTCATCTACTCAAGGTGTCAATGTCATAATATCTTTGAAGGGGTTTTCTGAGAGATTTGGAGTTTTCCTTTCCCCAATGATGAAGAATTAAAAAAAGTTTATATAGGTGTGTGGATTGCTGAGTTCCTGCTTAAATGATTGTTTTAATGCTGATGGGATTTTATTGTCTTATTTATGATGTGTTAGGGCACCTACATCCTTATATAATTATGTGTATTATCTTTTTTATTTAAATAAATAAATACTGTATTCTTCTTGCTATGGTGGAAAGGCATTTTGGAAGAGAAAGCTATTGCAATGTTTCCTAAAGACAAACTGAATCTGTGTAATAAACCCAAATTTTTATCCTACAAAACTACTGCAGTGATCGATCCGGAATGGCTCATTTTTTTTCTTATGTTACGCTTTGTTCCTACAGTGGTAGATAAATTGTACTTTGTATGGTGAAGGCCAGGCTGGTCAATCAACTTGATACTGGTCACAGCTCCTGGGGGAAGAACTTCAGGTCCTAAGCATGGTGGGAGAAATCACGGTGGGTGCACAAATTGCTATAGCTTGGGACCCAGTTTGAGAGGGAAAATCATGTGATTCAACTCTAAGAGAGGGACAGGCGCAAGATGGAGACATGGGGCGTGCACTCAAAGACCAGAGCAAAATGCAGAGTTTATTCTAACCTTGTAACCATATCAAATGGGATTTAGCCATTTGCTTCAAAGGGTAGATAGGGATTTGGCCAATGGTCTCTCATCCACACAAGGATCCAATTGCGTTTAGATCACAGAAGTTGGCTGCATTATTTTTGTTATTATTATTTATCATTTATTAAACCATGTTTGTGCATGGTTGTATATACTGCATATGTATTTAAAATTTAGCTCCTTTGAATATTCTGAACTAAGGTACTAATCTTGAAAAACTCATAAGTGAGTGCTTAACTTTAAATATTAAAGAAGACCCATTGAAGGCTTACAGCTAAACCTATGTTGTTGGGGGGTTTTTTTGTGGGGGGAGGCTTTTGGGGTATGGATGTGATTTTCAGCTGGACCTATCATAATTAGACATCCAACTCTTAGGTATTGGCTATTGCCCAAAGTCACTAAATATGTCAGTTGCAAAACAAGGAACCAAGGCCCATGGGAGTTACGTGCCTAAAAACCTTTGAGGACGTGTCATGAAACAAGTTCCTCTGAATTCCTATCTAGTGCACTAACTACCTCACCCTCCTTTGAAATTCCAGCCTAAATATTTAATTTGCATGTGCAAATATGATGTAATTTGGGTTGCAAAAAAAGTTACATTTGCAAATATGCCTCCAAACAATTATTTCAAATATTACCTTAACAACAACAAGACATCAAATACAAACATTGACAGATCCCTAAAATGACCTGGAGTTGTCAGAGAACACACTGATGTATTGTATGTCCCAGTTTTGAACTCACCCCTACATAACACACCACAACGTTTGATTGGCAACAATTGTCCATTTTGATGGATATCACAGTCTCCATGGAGAGAACATGAAGTGACTGGGTCTGGGAGATTGAACTAGCCTCTCCCACTTCTGAGGTGTTCCCTTCAGATCAGGACTGCTCCTTGGTCTCTGCTGAGGCCGCTCATATGGGGTCGAATGGTTCCAGTTTGGATGGTTGGGATGTTTGGTGAGCACACTCATGACATGCCAAGACACCAATCTTTTTACTTGTATTTCTAGTACTTCCTTTTTATTCCCCATATCGCTCGCATTAGAAGACATACATCTAAGATGTCTGTTAGATTTCCCCTCTGTGTTCCCTCTTGTGTCTCCTTTGTTCATGATGCGATGTCCCACATTTCCCCCAAATTCCAACCCTTCACCCAGGTCTCCATGTTCTGGACTACCTGTGGGATTTTGTTTCCTGCCCCCTTCAAACTTAGTTTAAAGCCAGCCTCACTAGGTTAGCCAGTCTGTAGCCAAAGATACTTTTTCTCTTTCTTCAATAGATGGACCCCAACTCTGCTCAGCAGTCCTTCTTCTCAGAACAGTATCCCATGGCTGAGGAAACTGAAGCCCTCCTGGCGACACCATCCACGCAGCCAGGCATTCACCTCCTGGATGTATCGGTCTCTGGCTGGGCCCCTACCCTCATCTGGGAGGGTCAAAGATAACACCACCTGCCCCCAGCTCCTTCATTCTCACTTCCAGAGCCCAGTAGTCACAGCTGATCTGCTCAGGGTCATACCTCGCAGATACCATTACTTCCAACATGGTTGTAGTAGTAGTAATCAGAGGGTTGTATGATCCTCGAGAATCATTCCATAATGTCTCAGATACAGGCCTCTGGCAGACAGTATACCTCTTGGGAATCCAGGTCAGGCAGCCATATGGCCAGAGTCAATAAAGTAGCCCTTCCAGTCAGGGCAGCATGACCTAGTGTCCAGAGTCAATACATTTGCCCCACTCTGTGGAATTGTGTGGCCTATTGGCCCACTAGGGAAGTGAGGCACCACTCAGGGGTGTGTGGTGCCCAGGGTAAGGGGACTCAGGCCCTTTCTTCTTCTCTGAGTCCCAGCCCTGGGCCCTGGCAATGGTCAGGGTACTCACCACTGAGTCAATGGGCATCCTCCTGAAACATGCTGACTGGTTCCCCAGTTCACTCACTGGAGAAAAGTCTAAGTCCCCTGGTCTGCTTCCTACCCTTTCTCCCTCAGTGATGCTCTACAGCTCCCCTGGGTCTCTGAGGTCCTCAAGTGGCATAGCTCCTGCTAGCATGGACTCTTCTCTGGGCTCCTCAGGAGATCTGGGGTCTGTCTGAAGCTCTGCGTACTGTGGATCTGTATTTGGAGCCTGGAGCAGCTCCCTGGAGAGAACCTTCAGTCTGCATCCTCCCCCTTCAGCAACCTGTCCACATTGAGTTGGGCTGCTTCCTTTTATAGTCTGCCTCCAGGCTGAACATGCCCAGCAGAGTCGGAGAGCTGGGGCTTCCTCAGCCTGAAAAGCACAGTTAATCCTTTAGGGGCTGGTTCAGGGTAGGTACACCCCATCACACCTGGTCAGAAGCCTCACCGGTGAAAGTTTATTACCCAGTCCGCCACCTCTACAAAGGAAAGTCGACATGCACCAGCTTCTGTACACTGAGCAGATTCCCGAAGCACTTCAAGCAAAACACAGTTTAAGGTAAAACATAAAACAGATTTATTAACTACAGAAAGATACATTTTAAGTGATTATAAGGAATAAATGTACAGATCAATGTTGGTTACCCAAGTAATAAAAGCAAAATTATAATCTGAGTCTACAAACTAGACAGGATTTGACTCAAACAATGTCTCACCATGATGGTATAGTTCCTTCAGACACAGACTGGGATTCCTCTTTTCAGCCTGGGACCACCTCCCCCTTCAAAGCCTTTGTCTACAAGATGTCTTTCCAGGCGTTGAGTTGTGGGGGGAGTGAGACCAAGTGATGATGTCACTTCCCCACTTTATAGATTCCTCCAGCTTTCTGGAAAGATCCTTTGGTATGATGTGAGTAAAGCAGCCTCCATTTTCTATGTGCTCCCTCTGAAAAGCCTTCATTGTATACAGATCCTGTGATAGTCCTTGGTAGTGTGGATTCCCCTTAATGGGCCATCAACGCTGGCTGGCTTCTCCAATGTTGTACCTGAAAGGCTGGCCGAGGGTGTTTCCAATCTTAAAATATATTTCAGTAACACACACATAGAAAACTTCATAACTTCCCATACACTGATAGCACATACAATGCAACAGCATATTAATGTTTTTTTGATATTAAGATTTTTGAAATGATACCTCACAAGGCATATTTTTTACAAAACCTATCATAGTCATATCACCATGGAAAATATGGGGGTGCCAGGGTACGGTTTTGGAGCACAGAGTGTCACAGGGACATGAAAGCAGTATCCAAGTACATAAAAGATTGTTATAAGAAGGAGGGAGAATATTTGTTCTCCTTAACCTCTGAGGATAGGACAAGAATCAATGGGTTTAAATTGCAGAAAGAGCGGTTTAGCTTGGACAGTAGGGAAAACCTCTTAACTGTCATCGTGGTTAAGCACTGGAATAAATTGCCTAGGGAGGTTATGGAGATTTTTAAGAGCAGGTAAGACAAACACCTATCTGGGATGGTCTAGATAATACTTAGCCCTGCCATATGTGCAGGGGACTGGACTAGTCCTACGATTCTATGATTCTATGATAAATATAGAAATAGGGCCCCTGTTTCACTTATATGATGGTCACCATCTTGGCTGGTACCTTGTGGTTGCACCAGGGACCTCCAGACGTAACGGTAGGAGTCCCTGCTGCTTGAACTAAACAGGCAGGCTCCCTGCTAGGGGTGTGACAGACTCATGGGCTCTGGGGCTGGGGAGCAGAGGGGATTTGTAACATACAAAGACCAGTGGGTGGCATTTGTACAAGTGACTCTGTGCGGCTGCTTTATCTGAACTCAATTCACCTCACACATCCTGGATGCCATACGTTCCCACTAATCCCATGTCATTGTTATTGCAGTTTATTCTCAGGTACACACATTCACTCAGATCCTCACACTCCAGAAAATGCACATAACCCAGACTAACACAGTGTGGCTCCTTGTCCCCCTCTACTGGTCAGAGCCTGTACAGCAGCTTATGAGTCTGCTGTTGTCTCTGTACTAGTTCACTTAGTGCTTGTAGCATAGGCAGTATGGGATCATGCTTGAAAATCAACACCTACGTAGCTTCTATCAAGGATAGATGTAAATGGATGTATCTCCATTGAAATTAGGAATCCAGATCTCCATAGGCTGTAAATTGGTTAAGTGCTATCAAAGTGAATAGAACTACACTGGTTTGCTAAGGATCTTGCCCTAAATGTTAAGGTCTGATTATTTTCTCACATATGCCATTTTTATGCCAGTCTGACTTCTTTGACGCCATGTGGAACAGCCTTCCAAGGCAAGCAGTGTGGGCAAAGAAATCTAACTGGCTTCAAGACTGAGCTTGATAAGTTTATGGAGGGGATGGCATGATGAGACTGCCAACAATGGTATGTGGCCCATTGGCAACTGCCAGTAGCAAAAATCCCCAACTTCCGGAGATGGGACACTAGATGGGGAAGAGTCTGAGTTATTACAGAGAATTCTTTCCAAGGTATCTGCCTGGTAGGTCTTGCACACATGCTCAAGGTCTAATTGATCACCATATTTGGAGTCAGATTGGCAGAGACACAAACTGAAATAGTATTTATTCGAGAAAGACAGAAAAATAATTCTTGGTGAATAACCTCCCCCCACTCAGTCTCCTCAATGAAGATTTGATCTCCTTGTTCCTCATGCTGTAGATGACCGGATTCATCATTGGAGGCACCACAGAATAGAGAACAGCCACCACAAGGTCCAGACCTGATGCTGAGCTGGAGGTGGGTTTCGAGTAGGCAAAGATGCCAGTGCAAACAAACAAGGAGACCACAATTCTTAGCACTGTGTTGAAGATCTGAACATCCGACACAATTATAAAAATAAAACAATTTAAGACTATGCACGCACTAAAGATGAGAGCCCGAATTTCACTGAGGTACAAGTTAGAGCAGGCAACTTGGAGGAGCTGGGGGATTTCACAGAAGAACCATGTTGCCTGCACAGAAAGTTACTGCAAATGTGTTCCCGGTGTGCAGTGCAGAGTAAAGAATTCCACCGATCCAGGCACTGGCTACCATTTGGATACAAGCTTTCCTGTTCATCACACTCTCGTAGTGCAGTGGTTGGCAGATGGTGATGTATCGGTCGTACACCATGATGGTGAGAAGGGAAAAATCTGCTCCCATCAAGAAGATGAAGAAAAAGACTTGGGTGACACATCCAGCATAGGAAATTGAGCTGGAGTTGATTAGGGAATTGACCATGGATTTGGGGATGGTGACAGAGATCGATCCGAGGTCTATAAGGGACAGGTTCACCAGAAAGAAGTACATGGGAGTGTGCAGATGGTGGGCAAGGGCTACAGCTAGGATGATGAGAAGGTTCTCCATCAGGGCTGCCAGGTAAATCACCAGGAATACCACAAAGTGCAAAATCTGCAGCTCCCAAATGTCAGAGAATCCAAGGAGAAGGAAATGGGTCAAGGTGGTTCGGTTGGACATTTTCTTCCTCAGACATCATGTGCTGCCTCTGGTGGGAAAGAGAAGGGCAATGGTCAGGATTACATCAGTAAAATAACTCTCCTTTTGTGAAAACCACCTTAATTCACACAAGTCAGACCCTTGGCTTGTGAAGATCGGTGTAAAATGGGAAGGGGAGTGCAGGAACCATTGACTCCAGTGGAGTTAGTCCAGATTTACACTGGGCAGAGTGAGAGGATAGTCCGGCCCATTGACCGAATGAGATCACTGCAGATTTACCCCAAGCTGAAGGAAAACAGAGTAAGCACCAATTGCTTTGTAGTGGTCTGCATACCTTTTCACTCAAAGAAGTATAAAGTTAGGTGAATCTTATCTTCATTTCATAGATGGGAAAAAGTAGACCAGAGAGCTAGAATTTGCTGTCAGATACATCAGTGTAAATCTCAGGTAATGTCACTGAAAGCAGTGGAATTACTTTGCATTTACACTGCTGCAAATGGGAGTAGAATCTACCACCGAGGGGAAAGAGCTCACTCACAGCTATACAATGACTGAGCTGTAGAATCAGGAACAGAACGCAGGATGGATCCTGAATCCCAGTCAGCTGTTCTAGCCATGACCCAACACTATCTACCCAAAACAGAAGAAAAACGTCCCAGGCTGCTTTCTCACTTCTATAACCTATAGCACCCCATGACCCCACTGCCCCTCCCATAATCATTGGATTACATGCTGAGCGCAGAGCTGAGAATATAACCAAGAAGTCCTGACTCCAAGCCACCCGCCCTAATCACTACACCATATGATTCCACTGTTAAAAATTGTAGAAATACTGCACAGTGCTCTTAATAGCAGTAAGATCAGTAGTACATAATAACAGCCATACTGGGTCAGACCAAAGGTCCATCTAGCCCAATATCCTATCTTCCTACAGTGACCAATGCCAGGTGCCCCAGAGGGAATGAACAGAAAAGGTAATCACCAAGTCTGCTATAGACCACCAGACCAGGGGGATGAGGTGGACGAGGCTTTCTTCCAGCAACTAACAGAAGTTATTAGATCACAGGCCCTGGTTCTCATGGGGGACTTCAATCACTCCTATATCTGCTGGGAGAACAATACAGCAGTGCACAGAAAATCCAGGAAGTTTTTAGAAAGTGTAGGAGACAATTTCCTGGTTCACGTGCTGGAGGAACCAACTAGGGGCAGAGCTCTTCTTGACCTGCTGCTCATAAACAGGGAAGAATTAATAGGGGAAGAAAAAGTGGATGGGAACCTGGGAGGAACTGACCATGAGATGGTTGAGTTCAGGATCCTGACAAAAGGAAGAAAGGAGAGCAGCAGAATATGGACCCTGGACTTCAGAAAAGCAGACTTTGACTCCCTCAGGAAACCTATGGACATGATCCCCAGGGAGAACAACATGAGGGGGAAAGAAGTCCAAGAGAGCTGGCTGTATTTTAAAGAATCCTTACCTAGGTCCCTGGAACAAACCATCCCGATGTGTAGAAAGAATAGTAAATGTGGTAGGCGAACAGCTTGGCTTAACAGTGAAATCCTTACTCATCTTAAACACAAAAAAGAAGCTTACAAGAAGTGGAAGCTTGGACAAATGACCAGGGAGGAGTATAAAAATATTGCTCAGCCATGCAGGAGTGAAATCAGGAAGGCCAAATCACACATGGAGTTACAACTAGCAAGGGATGTTAAGAGTAACAAGAAGTGTTTCTACAGGTATGTTAGCAATAAGAGGAAGGTCAGGGAAAGTGTGGGCCACTTACTGAATGGGGGAAGCAACCTAGTGACAGAGGATGTGGAAAAAGCTAATGTACTCAATGATTTTTTTGCCTCTGTCTTCACGAACAAGGTCAGCTCCCAGACTACTGCACTGGGCAGCACCGTATGGGGAGGAGGTGACCAACCCTCTGTGGAGAAAAAAGTGGTTCAGGACTATTTAGAAAAGCAGGACATGCACAAGTCCATGGGGCCGGATGCACTGCATCCAAGGGTGCTAAACGAGTTGGCGGATGTGATTGCAGAGCCATTGGCCATTATCTTTGAAAACTCATGGCGATCAGGGGAGGTCCCGGATGACTGGAAAAAGGCTAATGTAGTGCCCATCTTTAAAAAAGGGAAGAAGGAGGATCCGGGGAACTACAGGCCAGTCAGCCTCACCTCAGTCGCTGGAAAAATCATGGAGCACGTCCTCAAGGAATCCATTTTGAAGCACTTAGAGAAGAGGAAAGTGATCAGGAACAGTCAGCATGGATTCACCAAGGGCAAGTCATGCCTGACTAACCTAACTGCCTTCTATGATGAGATAAATGGCTATGTGGATGAGGGGAAAGCAGTAGACGTGTTATTCCTTGACTTTAGCAAAGCTTTTGATACGGTCTCCCACAGTATTCTTGCCACCAAGTTAAAGAATTATGGTTTGGATGAATGGACTATAAGGTGGATAGAAAGCTGACTAGATTGTCAGGCTCAACTGGTAGTGATCAATGGCTCCATGTCTAGTTGGCAGCCATTATCAAGCAGAGTGCCCCAAGGGTCAGTCCTGAGGACAGTTTTGTTCAATATCTTCATTAATGATCTGGAGGGTGGCGTGGATTGCACCCTCAGCATGTTTGCCGATGACACTAAACTGGGAGGAGTGGTAGATACGCTGGAGGACAGGGATAGGATACAGAGGGACCGAGACAAATTAGAGGATTGGGCCAAAATAAATCTGATGAGGTTCAACAAGGACAAGTACAGAGTCCTGCACTTAGGAAGAAAGAATCCCATTCACTGCTACAAACTAGGGACCGAGTGGCTAGGCAGCAGTTGTCATGGAGAGAGGACCCGGTGACCTAACCAGATGGTTCCAACCAGAAGCGCGGAGAGGAGGCCCAGGGACCAGTTTACAACCCTGTTTACCTGGAGAGAAGACAATGGACAGAGGCGGGGCTTGGGGCCGGTGATATCAGATGCCCAGCTGGGAAGCAGGGGGGCTCTGGGCTGGAGAGGGGGAGCAGGCAGAGCCCATCTGGATGCAGGGAGACGGAGGTGTGCTGGACTGAGGGAGGCCAGGCCTGAGGCCCTGAGAGTTTCCAGTGCTGTGTTCATCTCTCAATAAAACCTCCTGTTTTATGCTGGCTGAGAGTCACTCTGGTCTAGAGAACAGGGTTGCATCATCCCCTTCGGGGGTGGATGCCCAGGGGATCCAGAGCGAGTGGACTCCCTGAGAGGGCCCACGGCGAGAGACAGACATGCTAAGGCTCAGAGAGGTGTGGCTCCAGGAGGTGGTGGGGCCTGACCCCGAGAGAGAGTGGACCTCCGAGAAGGGCTGTCTCACTGAAAGGGGCACCCCCCACGGACCGCACGGGGCAAAGAGTGGGCACGATCTGTGAGTCCGTGACAATGTGGATGGTTCGTGGATGCACCCTGTAGATGGTTGGCTGCGGGCGCAGGCGCTTTGCAGTGAGTGGCTGCCAGCGATAGAACGAGGGTATTGAACGGAACCAGCCTGGAAATGGCCTATAACCAGCTCCGTAAGAGTGACCTGGCTTCTCTGTGCAGGGAGAGAGGGCTGATCATGGGGAGGCTCACTAAGGAGCAGCTGATTGCTCAGCTTGTAGAGAATGACCAGTCTGAGGAACAGGCTCCAGACCCCAGGAGGGCTCCCAGGGTGCCTGGTGAGCTGGGGAGTAGCCGTGGAGGCAGTCTATGTAGGGACCAGGAGTGTGTCAGACCTGACTCCCCAGTCAGTACAGGGAGACCCCAGTCAGGTTCCTCCCTAGAGGAGCTACAGAGACTGGATCTGGAGCTGAAAGCAAAGGAGCTGGAGCTGGGGAGCGGAGGCTGGTGTACCGTGTAGAACAGCAGAAGCACGAGTTGGAGTTGGAGGAGCGGCGGGCCAAGAGGGCCTGCCGGGGGGTAAGTGGGGAAGGGCCCCGAGACGCCAGTGGTGTGGGGAATCTAGACACCAAACTGCTGCCCCAGTTCGAGGAGGGGGAGGATATTGATGCCTACCTCACAGACATTGAGAAGGCCTGTGATCTGAACCAGATTGACTCTGAAGACAGGTTTCGCTGTCTGACCCCCCTGCTGGGTCCCAAAGCCATGCAGGCATTCAGCCAAATGGATGGTGTTGAGACAGGGGACTATGACCTGTTCAAACAGGCTTTGCTGCTGAAGTTTGAACTGACCCCCGAGGCATACAGGAAACGATTCCGGGGTGTATGCAAGACCCCATGTGTCACTTACAAGGAGGTCACCAACCTGCTGGGGGAATATCTCCACAAGTGGGGGAAGGACTCAGGGGCCACTACTGCAGAGGACGTGTATAACCTGGTGGGGTTGGAGCCGCTGTATGACATCTGCCCTCCGGAGCTTAAGATGTGGCTAGTGGACCAGAAGCCCAAAGATCTGCACAGTGCAGGGGTACTGGCAGATGAGTTTGTGGACAGTAGATTGGGGGCAAGAGGGAGACCCACATCAGGGACTCAGAAGGGGAGTCACCCAGAGACCCCTCAAAGGTGGGACTCCAGGAAGCCCAACTCAGGGGTGCCCGGGAATGCCGGGGCGCCCCCCTCCCCCGTGGGACTTGAGGGACCTGAAATGTAATTACTGTGACCAAAAGGGGCACAAGGTGGCACAGTGCCTGAAGATGAAGGAAATGGCAGCCAAGCAGAACTGGATGTTAACTGGGTGGAGGCCCACCGGGAGGGGGCACCGCCAGTCCAAGGGGCCGCAGTCGAGAGGGTTATACCAGGGGGAGGGGACCGCCAGGCCAGGCCAGCAGGGGAAGGCGGGGCCCCATGTCCAGAGTGCCCATACTCAATCTCCCGGGTGAGCGTAGGACAGGCCCCAGGGGACAATCGCCACATCATTTCCATTGAGGTGGGGGGAAGACGCATCCAGGGGTTCTGGGACACGGGCGCGGAGGTGACGCTGGCGCGGCCCGAGGTGGTGGACCCAGACCAGCTAGTGCCTGATGCCTACCTGACCCTGAGGGGAGTGTTTGGGCCCCCTGTCAAAGTGCCTGTAGCGAGGATACACCTGAAATGGGGCTAAGGAGGGGCCCAAAGAGGTCGGGGTGTACGATCACCTGCCTACCGAGGTGCTAATGGGTAATGACTTGGAGAACTGGCCGGATGGCACTACAGAGCGCCCTGGTCCTTACCCGGAGCCAGAGTCAGTGAGGGATGAGGGACCTCCGGGGGGGGTTAAGCGCCGAGGGTAGGGCTCGACAAGGCTGGGCCGGAGCCTCCATCCCAAGGTTGGGAAACTGAGGCGCCACCAGCCAGGGCTGTATCCTCAGACCCAGCAGCTGAATTCCAAATGGAGCTGCAGGGGATCCCTCTTTGGAGAAACTGAGGGCCCTGGCTGGCCACGGCGGTTCAGGGTCCCAGGGGGAAGACCTCCGGGAGAGATTCTTGTGGGAGAAGGGATTTCTGTACCAGGAATGGGCTGGTTCAGGGCGAACTGAATCTTGGAAAGTCGGGAGGCAGCTGGTGGTTCCCCAGAGGTACCGCCGCAAACTGTTGTACTTGGCCCATGATATCTCCCTTTCGGGGCATCAGGGCATCCGGCACACCAGGCAGAGGCTGCTGCAGAACTTTTACTGGCCTAGGGTCTTTGACGCTGTCCGACAGTATTGCAGGTCCTGTGACTCCTGCCAGAGGTTTGGGAAGGCCCTGGGACAAGTGTAAAGCATTGCTGAGATCTTTGCCCATCATAGAGGAGCCTTTCCAGAAGGTGGCCATGGACATAGTGGGGCCCCTCAACAGTGTGACCCGGCCAGGAAAAGCTCGGGGAGCTCATGGGGTTGGCTAGGAGAAACCTAGCAAGGGCCCAGAGGAAGCAGAAGGTCTGGTACGACCGCTCAGCACGTGCCCGTTCATATGCTACTGGGGACCAGGTGATGCTCCTCATCCCCGTGAGGAAGAACAAGCTGCAAGCTGCCTGGGATGGCCCCTTCAAAGTCATCAGACAGGTAAACGAGGTGAACTATGTAGTGGAACTGTCCAACCGGGCTCACAGCCACCGGGTGTATCATGTCAACATGATGAAACCGTACTGGGACAGGGACAAGTTGGTGCTGGCTGTGTGTGGGCAGTGGGAGGAGCAGGGAGAGGATCCCCTGGTGGGAATCCTCCCTGAGGCTGGGGCTGACCCCTCGCTGGAATCAATTCTCCTCAGACCAGCTAACCCCTGCACAGCAGGCAGAGATCAGAGAGGTGCTGCATTCATACCGGCAGCTGTTCTCCAGCCGGCCTGGGCTCACTAACCTGGCTGTCCACCGGGTGGAGAAGGGAGCCAACCCTCCCATCAGGTGTTCCCCATTCAGGGTCACTGGGAAAACATCCCAGGACCTGGAGAGAGAGGTTGGGAACATGCTGGTTTTAGGGGTGATCCAGACGTCCGCCAGCCCCTGGGCCTCGCCAGTGGTGCTGGTCCCCAAGAAGGACGGGTTGATCTGGTTCTGTGTGGACTATCGGAAGCTCAATGCCATCACTGTTTCCGATGCCTACCCCATGCCTAGGACCAATGAGATCCTAGACAAGTTGGGGGGTGCCCGGTACCTCACTACCATGGATCTTACCACAGGCTACTGGCTGGTGCGTCTGGACCCGGAGGCCAGAGCGAAGTCTGCCTTCACCACCCCAATAGGGCTCTTCGAGTTCCTGGTCCTGCCTTTCGGCCTCAAGGGGGCACCTCCCACCTTCCAGCGCCTGGTGGATCAGTTGCTAAGGGGGATGGAAGACTTTGCTCTGGCGTATATTGACGATATCTGTGTGTTTAGCTAGACCTGGGAGGAACATGTGTCCCAGGTGAAGAGGATGTTGGGTCACCTCCAGGATGCAAGACTGACCATAAAAGCTGATAAGTGCAAGGTGGGGATGGCAGAGGTTTTATACCTGGGCCACCAGGTGGGGGGTGGCCACCTGAAGCCGGAGCTGGCCAAGGTGGAGGCAATCCAGGATTGGCCAGCTCCCCAGACTAAGAAGCAGGTCCAGGATTTCATTGGGATGGTGGGGTACTACCGGAGGTTTGTGCCCCACTTTAGCTCCCTGGCAGCTCCACTCACAGAGCTTTGTAGGAAGGGAAAGCCGGACAAGGTGGTCTGGACCGAGCAGTACCAAAGGGCTCTCTGTGCGCTGAAGGGGGCACTTATCCAGGGACCGGTGTTGGTAAACCTGGATTTTAACAAACCCTTCCTGGTGTTCACCGACGCCTTGGACACAGGGCTGGGGCCGGTACTGATGCCAACTGATACTAAGGGGGAGAGACACACCATTGTGTACCTGAGCAAGAAGCTGCTGCCCCGGGAGCAGCACTATGTGGCCATAGAGAAGGAATGTCTGGCCATGGTGTGGGCCCTTAAAAAACTGCAGCCATATCTGAATTCCAAATGGAGCTGCAGGGGATCCCTCTTTGGAGAAACTGAGGGCCACTCCCTCTCCCCTCCCCTCATTAAACCAATAACACCCAGGGAAACTGTGTCCCACTCCCTGTGCATGCAAACCATTGGAAACCAACAGAAAACAAGAAAAAAAAACACTTTGTCACAGCAGTTCTGCAGAAGAGGACCTAGGGGTTACAGTGGACGAGAAGCTGGATATGAGTTAACAGTGTGCTCTTGTTGCCAAGAAGGCTAACAGCATTTTGGGCTGTATAAGTAGGAGCAATGCCAGCAGATCGAGGGACGTGATCGTTCCCCTCTATTTGGCATTGGCGAGGCCTCATCTGGAGTATTGTGTCCAGTTTTGGGCCCCACACTACAAGAAGGATGTGGAAAAATTGGAAAGAGTCCAGCGGAGGGCAACAAAAATGATTAGGGGGCTGGAGCACATGACTTATGAGGTGAGGCTGAGGGAACTGGGTTGTTTAGACTGCAGAAGAGAAGAAAGAGGGGGGATTTGATAGCTGCTTTCAACTACCTGAAAGGGGGTTCCAAAGAAGATGGATCTAGACTGTTCTCAGTGGTACCAGATGACAGAACAAGGACTAATGGTCTCAAGTTGCAGTGGGGGAGGTTTAGGTTGGATATTAGGAAAAACTTTTTCACTAGGAGGGTGATGAAGCACTGGAATGGGTTACCTAGGGATGTGGTGGAATCTCCTTCCTTAGAGGTTTTTAAGATCAAGCTTGACAAAGCCCTGGCTGGGATGATTTAGTTGGGAATTGGTCCTGCTTTGAGCAGGGGGTTGGACTACATGACCTCCTGAGGTCCCTTCCAACCCTGATATTCTATGATTCTAAGGCTTGGTCTACACTAACCCCCCAAGTCGAACTAAGGTACGCAACTTCAGCTACGTGAATAACGTAGCTGAAGTCGACATAGATTCATAGATTCATAGATTCTAGGACTGGAAGGGACCTCGAG